>NC_079495.1:108461556-108761556 GCF_030052815.1 Hevea brasiliensis | reverse complement strand
TTTAGAATTAAGTTATAATATGTTCATAATAACAAAATTGATTTTGGAGCTAAATTAAATATCAATTTTACTAGATGAATGGAAGACTATTTTAATAATAAAATAAAATTTGAAGAATTTAATTATCCAAAATTAAAAAGAAAGCAAAGAAATTAATGGTCAATTCAGGCCAAGGACTATTCTTTTAAAGATATCTAAACTTAGAAATTAAATTATTTTTAATAAAAAAATATAGGGATTGAGCTGTGATTTTTATTAATTTATAATTTACCTTTTTTCATATTTATTACTTTTCCTTTTTAAGTGGAAATATGTATTATATGCTTCTGGAAATGTGATAAAAATTTCTAGTCAGTTAATAGTTCTATGTATATTCTTATTGAAAATCAATTATATTTAATTGGTATAAAATTAACATTTACACATTTCTGAGGATTTAACCCAAAATCATTCAGAGTGGATAAAGCGAATCAATATAGCCGACCCCAAATTTTTGAGATAAAGGCTTAGTTGAATTGAGTTGAGTTGAGTTGGTATAAAATTAACATGACCACTGCAAATGTATTTTATTTAATATGTTATTTATAATTTTAGACTTATGTTTATGAGATTTTTTAATGCAAACAAAAATGTCTTTGTATTTTTAAAATATTTTATTTTTGCTTAATCTGACTTGGTCTAATGGCTAAAAACATATCAGCTGAATATTAATTTAAGTTTTTACTCTCACAATTTCCTAATAAAAAAAAATTATTTTTACAATTATAAAGTAAAGTGATTGAATTCAAAAACTACAATTATTTTTCATTCGTTGGACGCTAGTACAGTAATTCAACTGCTAACTGAAAGTCCAACCAAACAAGTGATAATGTGTAGTGTACTGTGATGCTCAACAGATGAAGGACCTGAGACTATAGTTTTCACTGCAGGTATCTTTTCCTAATTTGACTATCCTGATTGTGGATGAATGTGATAATTTGAAAAATTTATTATCACTCTCAAGTGTTGTGCATTTGAAAACGCTTGAGATACGCAATTGTAAGATGATGGAAGAAGTGATGGTCAAAGAAGGATTGGAAGAAGAAATAATGAGTAAGATGTTACTCCATCAACTAGAGTTCCTAGTGCTCGAGAATCTTCCAAAACTCACGCGATTCTGCACAAGTAATTTAGTTGAATGTCCTGCCTTGAAACAGCTGCGCATACAAGATTGCCCTCAAATGAGGACCTTTGTCTCCAATTATACGACTTCAAATATGGCATCCAGCAGTGAACTTGACATTATAAATTCTGCTCTCTTCGATGAAAAGGTATGCAGTCTTTTTTCACCTGAATAATAGTTTCCGTTGTTATCCACAATGGTTAATTGTTCCTTCTTTAGGATTGCTGTTGTAATTGGCCTAAATTTCAATATTTGATTAAAAAATAATTTTTACTTGTAAATTGTATATTTCAAATTTGAACAATGTTGGATGGTCTAAATCCGATGCTACGTTAGCTTTAAGGGGTCAGCAATCCGCTGTTGGATGTGAGTCAAAATGAAATTATCATGTCTACTTTTTTTTTTATAAGCAAAAAATTTATTGAAATAGAGAAAGAAATAAACAGAGGAGAGTATCATGTCAAGTTTATTCACAGTGACTATTGATTTTTGATGCAGGTTGCATTCCCCAACTTGGAGCAATTGGAGATTCTCAACATGGATAATTTGAAGCATGTATGGAATGAGGATCCTCTGGGACTTGTCTTGTTTGATAACCTAAGTTCAGTGAGGGTTTGGAATTGTCCAAATCTAAAAATTTTTTTCCCAGCTTCAATAGCTAAAAATCTGCTACAACTCAAAAGACTGAATATAGCCAGTTCTGGGGTGGAGGAAATTGTTCAGAATCTGAACTGGGTAGAAACAAATATGGAGAACCAACCTATGGTTAAAGTTCTGCAGCCACATTTCTCCTTTAGAAAGGTATGAGCTCAATCTTTGTGTCAAGCTTAAAATCTATTTTTTTGTATTATCTTAAAAAATTTTGATATTATGTTGTGTATAAGTAATATCTTCTCATATATAAAATTTTAAGAATGAAACTTATTATATACTAAAACTAAATAGAGCATTAAATTTATTTTACATAGAAAGCATTGCCATTGAATTTGTTTTCCACACCTCAAAGTGAAAAAGAAAATAATGTGTTTATATTCATTTTAATACACTATTTGTAAATTTAGTTAAGATTGTGTTTTTATATATATATGTTTAAAAAATATAATACTTATTTTTTTTTTGTTATTTTGAAAAGAATATATATAATAAACTTATTGTATAGAATTAATTAAGTTTAAAGAATAAATTTATTTAGAATTAAGTTATAATATGTTCATCATAACAAAATTGATTTTGGAGCTAAATTAAATATCAATTTCACTAGATGATTATATGATTGCATACATTGAAAATAAAAATGCTTGATAATGAGTCGATTATGTAATTTTTTTTAAACATGATATGGCACTTATAGTTTGGGTAATCTTCTTGCTTTGACGGATATGTGGAACCATGACTCGCAGCTAGACCAAGCTCTTCGGTCTCTTGAAGAACTTCTCGTTTGGCAATGTGACAGTTTGATTACTTTAGCACCATCCTCTGCTTCTTTTCAAAATCTGACGACTTTGGAGGTGTGGAAATGCAATGGATTAGTTAGTTTGGTAACATCGTCAACAGCAAAAAGTCTGGTACAACTCACAAAAATGAGTATAGAAGCATGTGACAGATTGAAAGAAATAGTTGCAAATGAGGGAAATGAATCGAAAGAGGATATCATCTTTAGCAAATTAGGAAAACTGGAACTTAGATATTTGCCAAGCCTCGTCAGTTTTTGCTCAGCAGATCACAGCTTCAAATTCCCCTCTTTAACAGAAGTATTTATGGAGAAATGCCCCAAGATGCAGATTTTCTCAAAAGGAGTCTTAAGCACACCAAGACTCCTCGTTGTACAACATGATGAACAAGGGTGTTGGAACGGCAATCTGAATGACACTGTACAACAATTGTTTGCAGAAATGGTATGTATGTGTTGGTTAACCAAATTCCCTTTTCTCCTAAACCATAGAATTGAAATCATCACTCAATTCTGATGTATTCTCTTCTTGATCCTAACTTTGTTGTCCCTAAATTTCTTGGATGATGTACAGAATGCCAAGGAAGATTGACCCCAATCCATCTTGTGCTGAAGCTGAAATAAGGCCAACGCTCTTTGTAATTGATTCAGATGTAGATTGTGGAAGGGCTTTCTTATTCATATTGGGATTATCTGTGCAAGGTGTTGTATCCTTCTGAGATTTTAAATGGTGAACGGACCATATTGTTCCCATTTTATTATTCCTAAAAGCAGTCTGTATTTGGTAAAGTTTGAATTCAGATAATCGTGTTTAATATCCATGAATACACTAATTAGTTAAATTTAGTGTCTGCATTGCCTTTACGAGATATTATGTGTATGAGGATTGTAAGGCTAATGGCCTAATGTGTTTGGATATTGTAAATTAGAACCATCTTAAAGCAAATTCGACTTCATTAGTTTGCTTTGGACTTTTTAATTAATGAATGTTGATTGATTTTGATCAACATGCATTGAGGCAGCTGATATACTTTTGAAGATGAAGCACCATGTCGGTAAGAATAATATGGATCCAATGAATATAGGAGTGCAACGCAGTACTAACAGAACTAGATGCTGCTGCACGTGGCAATTCGCTTCTACCACCAACATTGTAAGTCTGAAACTCTCTGTGAATTAAATAGAAGGGATCAGCAAGAATGATTCTCTATGCAAAGGAATAGTATCACTGTATAGAGAAGCTTGCTGTCTGAGAAGGCGCTCTATTTCCAAATCCCTCTTGTGCCGTTGTGCGGGTCTAGAAGATCATAGGTACGATACTCCTTTTCACTCATGTATAAATCACGAGGAGCTTCCTCTCTCTGTTGATATCACCTCCGTCGGCCCAATACGCCGATCAATTTCATGAGAGACTGCAGGATAACTCCGACCATCACCACTGACTTGGCAAAGGTTTCCCACTTTCCTATCCTGAATTGATGGGAATGGACAGGCACTGCATCTGATGGCACTGAGTGAAACACGGCAGGTCAGAAAAGTTCACTGAGCTTCCTAATCTGAAAGGGAAAATTGGAATATATATATATATATATATATATATATATATATATATATATATATATATATATATATGACTACTAAATTACAGAAGTACACAACCACCAAACAACAAATAAAACCAGTAATTCTCACTTTTTGAGCTGTAAGTTCTATTTTGAATTTGTTTCTTTTATCATAATTGTCCTTTATGGCCGCCTTGAAAACACTGAGGGAGTGGAAAACAGTCCTTATGGATACTGAACCGCACCTGAACTTCAAAATTATCAGTGTGCAAATCTGACTAAATTGGTGAAGAAACTTATAATTATTACCAAGAGAATTTAGGCTGGATATAATAAAACATAAGCTGAACTGGTGAGGACCTACCAAAAGCCTTTGGCTCTGATCTCATCCTGCCAGAAGATGTTGCTTTGTGGATTCCGTACAAAAGTTTGAGGTCAAAATCATACAGGAAAAGCTTAAGTCCAGGTTTCAGTAGCATCCAGAGCCCACTGCTACATTTAACTCAGCCATAGACCATAGCACAGTCTAGTTAATGTACCTAGTACCAACTACCAAGCCAGGTATATTGCTTGGTAGAAAGTGACTAGGGCTAGGTTTAGGCCAGATACTTCGTCACACAGTACCAAGATCACATGGCTTGACGACAAGTCAGCTTAAGAACTCCCAGTGAGTTACAAAGTAAAAAATGCCTAACACTTACATCTTCCTAAAAGAAGCATAATTTCAGCGAAAGTTCCCAAGGAGTTAAATAATTCTATATTCACGGCAACAAAATGAATATACATCTCAAACAGTGAATTAAAGGTGAACATTGGAAAACAAATCTGTTCTCTTAATCAAATATCTCCATACAAGAGGAACTAGCTCAACCTAAGCCATACAAGCCACTAGCACACCAAAAGAAACAAGAGTGGCCTTTGATCTTCGCTCGCTCCTGGGCAATCTCATTCTCGTGTAGCCGGGTCAGGTTGAATAAAAGGAGGGGAAGAAAAAAATTTGGGGCATTCCGAGAATCGAACTCGGGACCTCTCGCACCCAAAGCGAGAATCATACCACTAGACCAAATGCCCACGTTCGTGTATTTATCTAATATTTAATATTAAAGCCATTTCCTACGAAATTTTTTTTCTTACCATTGCAAAAACTCTTAAAGAGGATAAAGGTAATGCATTAATAAATAAACACTTCAATTCTATCATAAGAAATAAATGCTTATTTTACCAAATGAGATAATGTTAACATAATTAAATTCTAAAGATCAAATAAAAATAGATTTAAAAAAAAAAAATGAATGGTTGAGAAGAAAAACCCATATTGCCAAAGTTTCTACAAACTTCATTCCGCTTACAACAGGGAACAATTTCATAGCATTCCACAAAGATCAGTACGCAACCTACCTACAATACGACCGTTTAATCTACCAAAATTACAGAACCAGGAATTGATGAAGGAGCAAGCTCCCAATAGCCTTTCAGGAAACTATTGTTCTTTCCCACAACCTGGGAAGCTAAACACTGATGAGAAAATCTACCAAACTCAGCCCGTGGCATGTCAATTATACTGCGTTTTGATCTTCTTGGTGCCGTGTAAAATGATGCAGATCCATTAACGGGTATCAAAACTACAGCTTTCACACCCCCGTCATTTTCTTCTACCACTTCAACAAAGTCGCATTCCCTTGCATCCTGGTCTGAAAACGTTAATTCAGCATTCCATATCCTATATATTGCCCAAATCTCCCCTTGTCTAGGGTAAATTTCGTATTTGTTCTTCCCAATTGCCTTCGCTTTCACCTGATGAGAAAATGCAGTGACAGGAAGCACCATGCATTTATTTTTAACTTTATATGTCCCGCAAACAGTCTGCATGTCTTTTTGGAGTGGGCAGGCTTCAAGCATTGCCACATGCAATTTGAACCCATTAGTGGATTCAATCTTCTTAACCTGAGCATAATCCCTGGGTAAACCATCCTTATCACTGTGCAGTGCCCATACCTGGTCCAGTTGAAATTTATCCTTGGACTTTTTGCTCTTGAAATCATAGTGCTCTACTTCTATAACCTTACAATCTGAAGACTCCTGACCTTTCGTGGGACTGACTAAACTTCCATTCTTCACATGGAAATGCATTTTATTATCAGGCTGACATGAGGAAGCACCTGGTTGCCCGTGTCCTCCATATTTGTTTGTTGAATTATGCTTGTCAGCGTCTTCTGCTGTAGACTGACTTGCATTTACTGGAGTACTTCCCTTGCTTAAATCTCTAGGCGATCTTCTAGGTGTCCAGGCATCTGCTGTAAATTTTACCTTCTCCAATTTCTTATGGGTTGTGCTCCTCTCAGTATCCTGAAAAGAAGTACGGATTCCTTCAGGTTGAGTTAGCTTGCCATGACTAGCAACGTTGTTACCATCCTTATCTTTTGCCCGTTGACCTCCATCAATATGACTGTCATCCCTACATGTCCCAGTTGATTCTCCTGGAGATCTGGCATGTCTTGAAGTTCCTTTTTCAGGACCACTCTTGAGATTCTTAGGAGTGCAAACCTTCTCAGAGCGCTTTATAGGTTCCACTTTATATTCAGGAGACTTTGAATATGAACCAATTGCTTCAGCATCCAGCTTCTCCTTTCCAACCTTCACATCACCAAGTTCAACGAGGTTGTAAAGATTACCAGGCAGTGCAGCAGTATCAAGTTCAAAAGACCCTGCAGGGACACCTTCTCCTTCCTGACCAGTCATTCTGAATGAAGGAATTCGGTGGGAAAATCTATACAGTTCACTTGGTCGTATGCAAAATGATAGAACACCATTACAGTCAACTTGCTGATAAATACTAACAAATCCCTTCACTTTACCCAAATAAGCAACCCCAATGCCAACATCCTCCCTAAAATCCGTCACAACTTCCACAAATTCAAATTGGTACGGTGGCCTATGCTTTTCTGGTTCAGAACTCCATTTAATGTCCCAATCCTTAAAGAGTGCCCATGTTTCCCCCTTCTTAGGATATATCAAGTAAGTGCCTCTGCGGGCAGCATTCATGCAATGCATTTGGTGAGAGAACATTTGACAATCTACAGTTTCAGTGTTTCCATTTTCATACCTACCACAACCAACAGGCAAATCCTCATCATGCCATTGTTGCTCAGCTTTGTTATGTGAGATTGCCTCTAGCCAAGTTATCTGCAGCTTGAACCCAGGTGTGAGCACTTTCTTTACCCGAGCATAAAATCTGGGCAGGCCATCAACTGAGTCATAAATAGCCCATATTTGATTAACAGCAAAAGAGCTCTCTGCCCTATCTTTCTCAAAGTTACTGAAATCTGGATCAGGATATTCAAAGATCTCTGATTTTGGTGCTTCATTTGAATTTAACTTTGATGTGTCAATTTTGGGGTTTTCATCACCGTTCTCCAACTTTGTACCAGCCTTCTCTGACATGGACGCTTCATCTACGGTAGCCTCAAAATCTCCAGTTTTGCTTTTCTTGTTCGATGATCTTTCTTCGAGACTGGAACTTGCTTTTTGTTTGACCACTTTGTTGTTTCTATTCAACACAGCAGCAGCAAAACCAGCTGGAATATCTCTTGGTACTCCACCATCTGCACTTGCTTTTATCCCCCCATCATCCACACCAGATGAACTGCCAACCCTAGATCTTTTTGGAAGAGGGGCAACAAAATCATCATCGCTCAAATTTTCCTTGTAAGAAATGTGCTGCTTTTGCCTTGAAGATCTCCTAGATGGATGGCTGTCACTGGGTCTAGAATTCTGTGCAGAAAGATCACCATCATTTTCCTCAACAACGATGTTTTCTTCAGTGCCACCATTGCTGCTTTTGTCAAAATTCTCACTGGATTCCGCTACTGACTTCCTCCGTCTCTTGCTACTTGCAATACTTCCTGGCACCTTAGATTTTGTCGCATCTGGCTTCGACACTGGCACAGCTCCTTTCCCAGCTTCCACATCCACATGCCCATTCACTTTCTCATGTGGTTTAGAACCCTCACTGATTCCAGCAGCATTTTCTGCCCTTGACTCTTTGGGTTTAGAACTCCCACAAACATCTGCAGCTCTTCCTACCTTAGGCATCAGGTCTGACCCTGAAAACGCATGCGGAAAGCTCATACCAGATGGCCTCCCTGCATTATTTCCTGGTGCAACTTTAGAAGGACCTTGACTTGGAACTCTTTTCTCATTGAGGAACTGACTCCAGGAAGATCCAGGTGATGTACCCAAATCATTAGCAATAAAAGGCTGCTGACAATTTTGACACCGTAACATTTTATTTAGAAATTCTCTGTAGTATTGGTACTTCACGGTGCAAGAGGGACAGTGTGTCCAGAATGTTGTCTGTTGTGGCTGCTGATAAGTATGTGAACTCATGTACTGCGAATGAGGCGTATTAGCGAACTTGTTTGCAGCACCATGCTGCTTCTTGGCATAAGAGTTTTTATTTGACTGATCAGTTGCTGACTTTGGTGCAACAGATCTCAGTGAACCTCTGCACTTCATGTCATACAACGAACGTTTGGTTGGGTCTGTAAGCACCCTATTTGCTTCACCAATCAGCTTGAAAGCAGCCTCTGCACCTGCAAACTTATTCTTGTCTGGATGAAGAGAGAGAGCAAGCTTTCTGAATTGCTTCCTGACAACAGACTCATCTGAAAACTGCTCAATCTGGAGAACTCCATACCAATCCATTTCTGATCCATTTAGTTTGTTTTGTGCAGAACAATGAACCTCACAAACCATTAATAATTGAGAAATATTATCAAGGTCAGGATAGAGTTGCCGTGCCTTCTGTGCAATCCGGCGTGCCCCAACAAAATCCCCATTTTGCATTTTATTTTCAGCAATTTCTTTTGCTCTAATGGCCTCCTCTTTATTGCATTCCATTGACAGTTGAAACCCAATAATACCCAATGAAATGGCAACTTTTCTTCCCTTGTCTCACCAGAGTCCAACTCTCATCCAATATCTTCACACTGCAGCAACATAAGAAATGCATTTTAGCCCAAATTTCTACCATTTGTGTTTACCAACAATGCGTTATAAAACAATAACACCTACCATTCAAATAACAACAATTGAAAAGTCTTCAAAATGGGAACCTACGTGACACAAAATGCTGGCGCTTCACCTCATCCCACAACTGCAAGCAACAATCTCACTGATCCAGAACAATAATGTGTGATACCTGAAACCTGTATTAAGAAGTAATAAATCAAATCCATTTAGAACTTCAAAAAAAAAAAAAAGGGAAAGAAAGAAAGAAAGAAAAAAGCTAGAAAATGATCCAAGCAAATCCAACAGAAATCATAAATCACAGGTTAAACAAAGAAAGCACACAAGCAATAGAAAACGAATCCATAAGCGGTAACAAAAAGAGCCATCATATCATCTCGTAAAGCATAAAATCCCTTCAATTCTTTAGAAAAATGAAATACAGTTGGATATCATACTCCGAAGTTTTCATTCAAATTATGCATACACGCATATCTGACCAACTGAACAAGCAGTAACAGTTAGCAAATTCGGATAAAATGTTAAGGAATTAAGAATTGATATCTAAAAGCAATTAAACATACTATCAGATAATACACAAAACACCCAAAACCCCAAAAAGTGAACTATCCTCATTCCCCCCCCATAAAAGCACTGCACAACAGAAACAAAAGGTAGACTGACATTTTAACACAAGACCAAAAATGATTCAACTAATAAAAGTCAAACTGAATACAAACCCTAAATAAAGAAACAGACATGGATGCGAGATATATATACTCACATTGAAACTCAAAATGGAATGGCCTGGCATGGCATGCAGGTAAAAGCGTCTCAAAATAAGTCCAATTGAGTAAACAGAACAAAAAAATGAGAAACGAAAAACCCTAGAAAATAGACATGGAAGGCATGGAAGAGAAAAAGGAAAGGGTTCACTTACTTGGGATAATAGGATGTGATTATTTATCAGTTTTAGAAAGAGGATAGTCACATGGAGGGAAAGAGAAGGGGGGGAAAGAGCGCGGGGAAGAGAAAGTGAAAATTTTTGGAAGACACAGAGAAGCAGGGAGCGAAAACTGAGAGAGAGCACCCCTCAGTTTGTGGGAAATTTTTGTTTGCTCCCAAAATGTTTTCCTTTTTATTATATTTGCATTGCATCTATGGTAGGTAGGTCTTTTTTTTTATTTTATAATGATTTTTTTTTTATTTAAATGCCTAATTTTCCATGCTTCGACTGACAATTATATTTAAATAAAACCTGTATATTTAATTTAATTTAATTTTAATAAAATAAATGTATTTAAAATATTATAAAAATTGAATTGGGTTTAAAATTAATAATTAATGTTTTATATATTATTTAAATTATTAAATTTAATAATACAATTTTGAATCTATTTATTTAAATTACTAATGAAATTTTAAATAGAATTTAAATAGTTTTTAAAATTATTAAATTTAAAATAGAAATGATTAATAAAAAATTTACGTTCACATATATTATTAATTAAATATAAATATAATCAGTAATAATAATTGAAATTAGATAAATATATATAATAAAAATAAATTTTAAATTTAAATATGTGGTCACTCTCTAGGATTGTCCAGAAAGATCCAACACTTTAAATTGGGCCAAAGTTAAGAGGAATTTGGTGTCCTAACTGGACAGGATATCATTTTCAGTTCAAGTGATATCAGAGCCTCGTAAAATTCTGAGGATCTCGGGTTCGATTCTCGCCTCTGCTTAAGCAACAGCTCTACGCTAAGAATGTTCTTGGAGAACCAGAGTCTGCGCAAGCGGGCTGAGAGTTAAAAGGAATTTGGTGCCCTAACTGGACAGGATATCCTTTTCAGTTCACTATTCATGTGAATAGTTATTATAATATGTTTCAATTTATAAAAAATAATACTTGACATTTTATTAAATTATTATTTAAGATAATAAATTTACATTAATTTAATGGAGTAATAATACAGCAAAGCTTTCAACTTTTAGCCTTTTAGTCAATGATTTAAGATATCATATTTAAAATTAATAATTTAAAATTATATTTATTTCTTTAAATATTTTTTTTACATTAACTAACCACAACAACTAAACCTAACATATCTTTATTAAATTTAGGTCAGATATTGTTACATAATAATATTTTTATAATTATATTTACATTATTGTCAAAATTATATAAAGAGCGCTAAATTGTACTTATGATTTTATATCTAAATATAACTCAAATTAGTAATATACAATTAGATTAATATTTACAGATTGCTCAATAAAGAGAACAGTTGGTAAGACTCAAACTCTCAATCAAATGAGAGCATTGATTGAATCTTATCAAATATGATAATATTAAATTCTTCATATTACTTTCTTGGAAAGTTGCTGATAGAAAATGATTCTGAACAATAATATTGAATTCCCATAACCAAATACTCTCTTAATGGAAATTTGGGTTGGCTACATGAATATTTTTTTCACCATACTAAAAGTAACTAATTTACCTATCACTATTTAAGCAGCCTAGCATGAGATTTGACAATTATCAAGATTCATTTGAAAGTTCTTCCATCAAGATGAAATTTATTGATACAACAGAATAATTGAACAGCTGCTGATTGCAATAATTGGAAAAAAATATATATAGATTCAGCTGCAAGAAGAGATTCACTTGGAAAATTTTCTCATGTATTTCTTGCCAACACATCCCTAATTAGTTGTTTTGGCGCTGCAAAATAGAAAAATGAAACAAAAGATTTAATGTGTGATTAAAGAACAAAGAACTGACGAGTTTTAGATTATTTGTTGGGGTTCAATTTACCAGGCAAACCAGTGAATCTTTCAAACTGTACAAATGCTTGATTGATGAACATCTCGGTCCCGTAAACTATAGTGGCCCCAGATTCCTGTGCTTCTCTTAAGAGCCTGGTCAATTTTGGTGTGTAAATTGCATCAAAGACCAAGGAGTAGTGTTTCAGAGCTTCCTGCAAAGAGAAGCAAAATAGAATATAAGATTACTGAAGTGTATCCACTAACTAATTTACTTATTAAGCAGAATTACAATAAGGAAAATGATGAATCTGATGTTAGGCTTTGATTTCATGCCTGAAGCAGGTTGATCTAGTTAAGGTAAGAAAACAACAACTTATTTGATGTGTACTATATCTTTGAAAACTTCTTGTAGGAATAAAAGACTTCCATGCCTCTCCATATTATTTCCAAACCCTTCACCAAGACCAAGAGTAATGTTGCAGTTATCATAAATTAGTCTCATTTTCTCATAATCATCAGCAAAGTCTGACTGTTTAATTAATCCATCCAGGAGAGTTGATGTGAAAACTCTTGCACTCATGCAACAGCAGAACATGAAATGACAAAAATGATACAGAGGCATAACTTAGGAAGGGAAAAAGATGAAGGGGCAAACCTTGGGAAGTGGGGTATCATCAATTCTTGGTTTCATTCCAACTGAAGTGGTATTTGCAAGGATCATTCCCTCTTCCGGATGGAAATCTTTCATCTCACCCAGAGTCATTGCTTGTCCTCCTACTTTACTGGCAAGTTCTTTGGCTTTTTCTGATAAGAAATAACCAAAATGATCATTAAGTTAGCACATAACTAACGTTCATCAGGAAAAATAGTCCTTATTAATACAACAGATTTAACATCAGCGAATAACAATGATTTTCATACAATTTTATAACCATGTATGAGAACATACAATATTATAATTTCCATAGCACCAATGTGAATATTTCTAACACAAACAACAAGTATCTAATACGGCTTTTATAGAGTCATGACAACATTTTTCAGAATGAGTTTGTTTTGTGAGAGAAGAGAGTAGTTTTGTCATGTGAAGCGTAGACATACGGAAGCTCTAGTTAGACAAGTAGAGCACATTGGGTTAGAGGATAGGAAGAAAAGAAGGGGTAGACCTAAACTGACTTTGAGGAGAGTAATATAACATGACCTAGAAGCATCACACATTTTCAAGGATTCGACCCAAAATCGTTTATAGTGGAGAAAGAGAATCCATATAACCAACCCAAATAAATTTTTAGGATAAAGAATTAGTTGAGTTGAGTATGGGATACTTATTTATTGAACTCCCTCTATAAAAGCCATCATATGCATACAGATCAGGAACTGCATCAGAATGATGACAGAATCAGAGGGACTCACCATAAGTGCGATTAGCAACAACTACTCTTGCTCCCTTCTCATAGCCACCATAAGCAAGGGCCTTTCCAGCTCCACCAGCTCCCATGACAACAAAGAGTTTACCAGCCAAGGGAGAACCAGAAGCAGAAGTACCATTTGATCCTACAGGAAAATTATAGAGTTAAAAGGGGAAACAATTCATTTAAAAGTTTTTTTTAAACAGAATATGCCACTAAGATGCACTGTAAACCTTGCAGTGCCTCTTCTATAGCTCCTATGGCTCCAAGATAGTCAACATTATATCCCATTAGCTTCCCATCCGTTGGTCTCCTGATCATGCAACTAATAGCTCCTATTGCCTGCAAAGCCAATATTTTAATTGAACATATGAAAGATGGAACAAAATTCTTCACAGTCTAAATGACAATGGTGATCAATGTTTTCAGTGGTGATTGTGACAAATGTGAAGTACAAATATCACAAAGTAACTAGTTGTTTTAACTACCTGTGCAATTGGATCCACCTCATCACAGCACTTAAGTCCAGCTTCCTTGTGAGGAATTGTATAACTGCATTTCAAATCAATCAAAATTAACTCCATTCAAAAGGAATAAATGATCAGCAGATCTTCAAATATTTGAAGAATTTATTATATTGACTAGATGAAACACAACAAATATAGAACTTAGGGAAGGAATATGAGTTGAGACTAGAGATACTTGAAGTAATTCCTAAAATTTCTAAATAGTGTTACAGACCTTCTGAAGACCACAAATTTAAAGATAGTTTGCTGATGCTTCATGCATACAAGACTGAAGTACATAACTCAGGAAATTAAACTTTCGAAAGGCCCGATCGGCCTGCTGGAAAACTTATATTTCGGGCAAAATGATTTCAGTTTCGGCAGTGTAAGGGACTATAAAACTAAAACATAATAGATGATGCATGCTACACTAAAAGATTTTAGCGAAAAATTTACCTGTATCCAACAAAGTCTGGAGATGAATATGTGGATATGTAATTTGCAACACTGTCAACCAAAAGAGGCAGATAAATTCCATTAAAACCAACTGACTTAAATGCTGCATTGTAGAGATGAGGACTTTTGCTGTGACCAATAGGATTTCCAATAACACCATGTATTTTGGTATCAGCTCCTATCTGTCTGATATTATACAAATCCAACAGATCTTTAATGGTTGGCTGCCCAGGAGCAGATACTACTCCTGCCTCAATTGAACCAAAGGTGAGAAATCCTCCATATTTTGCGGCAAGTATCCTTGATATGAAGCCTCTCTCACCCATAACAAGTCCTATCATTGGGACCTACAATTTAACTGAAGAGTCATTCATAAAGCTTAAAAATGAGGAAAAATAAAAAGCAATGCATGAATGCTTTTGGGTGGTTTTATTAAAACAGAACAAGAAAACGTTAGTACAACTATGAAAAGGAGGTTAGAAATTTGCAGATGATGCATTATGATGCAGGTCACACACATATGTAATTGCCACACAATATTTCTATATGCTAAAATTTCACAGCCATACTAGATTTGAGAGTATTTGATATATGAAAGAATCCTTAAGTTCATAAAACCCCATCATAGCATTAAAGATCTATGGATGGAGTAAGCATATCAATCACTTACTTGCAAATGCACAAGCACTTGAAACATTCTTGCATTGTCTGTGATGTCTAAGGCTGTTGTTGCAATCTTCACTATGTCAGCTCCAGTAGCTTGTATCTTGGCAACAAGCTCACCAATCCCCTCTATGGATGGAGTACTTTCATAATTATGAGAAGAAACAATAATCTTGACCTTTTCAGGTTTCTTCCCTTGAATGGAACTGAAGAACCCTTGAGCTACCTTCAAGATGCAAAATTAAACAGTTCAATGACATGTTCATTGGTAAATGAAGATAAAACATTTTCAACATTGAAATAAATAATACAAATTGTAAGTAGCTCAACCTTTAGCTCGACATCAATAAAATCTGATCCCAGTTCCATTGCCAGACGTAGTGCTTCTTGACGCTTGCTTTCATCGCCATCATACTCACCACCTTCCCATTTCGGTCTAGAAGGTAAATTATCCATTAGAAAAATTATTAAAGTTGTAAATTTACAAGTGTGAATATTATTTTAGTAGCGTCAAGCGTGCCTAAGTTGATCCATTACAAGATGAGAAAACTAAAACTTTAATGCATTAATTTGATTTAGTAAAGATGAGCTTTCCATTATGTCCACTTGAAATCCTAATGTTTACACACTTGATTAGCAACTGAAAAATTATTATCTAAGTCTGCTAATGATAAAATAATTATAATTATCCAGATAAATATTTGTAACTCACCTATTCAAAGGTAAAGTAAATATCCATATTACATAGTTTACATTCTAAGACAGGTATCAAACTCAAAATACATAACATAAGCATGGGGTCTCGTTCTTAATCTCAAAACGTATATCATCTTATGATTTATACCTGTAAGTGATAAGAGTTGGTAAAGGACTTTGCTTGACTAAGACCTCAAGATTCTGTCTAGGACTGAAATTTTTTAAGAAATCCACCCGAATTTCAACAAGGTCAGCCCCAAGTTCCTTGGCCTTTTTCATTTGAACCAACATTTGATCAACTGATTCTGCCATTACTGGAGCACAGATTAGCGTGGAATTTCTTCGAGCTCCATCCACAATTTGAAGATCCGTAGTAGTCAACTGGAATCCACCAAAAAAATTTTTAAAAGGAAAAGAAGTTCAATATGTGAAGATCTAGGAATGATCAACATTTAAAAAAAAAAAAATCAGAAAACTTGAATTGCTCTGCATGGTCCATCAGTTATGTATTCATTTTCCCAAGTTTTTCATCAACCAAGCAAAGAAAACCAATAAAAGTTGAAATTTCAAAATGAACATCGACATTATTTGCTCCTTCTTATTGTAGAGGTGAATGCTAAGCAGAGAAGACAAATCAATAAACTCCATTTGGTGCAAGAAAAGTGAAGGAAATTTTAAAAAGAAAAATCTAAAAAATTTAAATTCCATAATCTGAATTCTCTTTAATTCTGGAGATAACCCCAAAACCATTAATCAACAATAACTATGCCTCTGCGCAAACCACTTAACTCAGCTTATTCCAATAATCAGACCCAAGAACAATTGATTTAAACCCCAACACACGGTCTTCCTAAACCAACGAGTTAAGAGATTGGATTCTTTAACCGTATCGATATCCGGAAACTACAAAAAAAAAAAAAAAAACTCGTGGCTCTTTTCTTTCTTTACGACAGTTTGGAAACGAAACAGACAAGTAGAAACTAATCAAGAAAAGGAGAGAAAAAAAAAGGGTGTTACCGGGACACTGCCGAGAGTCATTGTGGGACAGAGTATGAAGTAGTTCGCTGGCGTTGCTTGAGGCCAAAGAAAGAAGCGGGTGGCAGCAGAGTGGAGCGATCAAACCGAAGACCAAGAGAGAGAGTCTACATTAGGTGGGGTGGGTTAGGTGTGTATATATATAAATAGGAGAATAGCTAAGTTTGATAGGTCTGTGAAAAAAGGTTTAAAAAAGAAGACCGTTGGCTGGTATATTTAGCTGCAACCATCATATCCATATTGGAATTGCAGAGCAGTGTGAAATTTTAATCATTTTTGGTTCGCTGATATGAAATTATGATGAATGAAAATTTGGATATCGAAATGTGGCAAAACGACTGTCGTTAAGTTGACCAACTAACTGAGTCGGCACTTCTCGGAGTTAGGTAAATAGAAACGCCGCTGTGGGCAGCGAGACTGCTGTTGACTAAAAAAGTTGGTTTTACCAAATTGTCCATTTTAAGGATATTTTTGAAACATAAATAAAAATAAAAGCATTTAATAATAATTTGTCTTCATCTTCCAATTGTAAGTCCTTGTGGCAGTACCGTCTGACTTACTGGTAGCAAAAATTGAGGACTAATACAGCAATTAATGTTTTGAGGACTAACACAGCAATTAATGTTCCTTGGTTTTAAAATAAAAATGAAGTAATTATTGCATTATTTAAAGAGATAAATGAGAGTTCCTTTTTTTTTATCAATTAGCTTGAAAGCACTATAGAATTATTGAAGCTGAAGAGGATTAATTTCTTGTTGTTGAAATGAAATTGCTTTATGTTATCTATTAATGTTATAAATAGCTTGTATATTAGATAATATAAAGAGAAAAAATTCTTATGTGTTAAAATATAAAAAAGTGAAGGAATGATAAAAGTGAAATGTGTATAAAATTATATATATATAAATAAATATATATTATTCTATTATGACACTTTGTACGTATATGTGTAAAATAAAATAATTATCTTATTGTAATTTTCGTAAATAAATTATCAACATATATATTTATTAACAAGTAGATAAGTCTATTAATAAACAGATATGTCTATTCTATACAAATAGTCACAACTGTTTGTATAGGTATCTGTTAATAAACAGACATGTCTATTCTATACAAACAGTTGTATCTATTGAAGATAGATAAATGTGTCTATCTATAAAAAGGTGCTATAACTTTTCATTATTTATAAATATGGATGAGTTTTTTAATCCAGATATATACTACTTCTATTTCTTCCTCTTTTCCTCTAGTCTCTCTAAATTCAGTTCGTATAAAGAGTTTTTAAGGGAAAATTTCAGGAGTTGCTGTCTGCAGATTTTAGGCTTTATTGTATCCTAGAGGTATATTGCCATAACCTTGCAGCAATCTAGTGGGGACAATTAATACCTTAAAGATAGTAATTCATCACGCCTCAAAGCCTATTCTACACCCATTGCTACAACAATTTTAAAGTATTAATCGCAATGGAGTCTATGGCTGTTTCCGTGATGAATCAAGAGTTTGTGAAACTTGATCGTTTTAAAGAACAAATTATGTTCACTGAGAAGGTGAAAGCAGATCAGGAAAAAAAGGTGAATTGTCATGCAGAGGTCATATTCTCAACAACTCATCAGATAGGTTATGAAATTTGTTTACCTCTGTCAAGTCTCAAAAGGAAATCTGGAATTCGTTAGAATTCAAATACAATAAAAAAAAAAGGTGTGGATAAATTTATCATTATAAAATATTTTGAATTCTAAATACTTGATAATATGTCTATTATGGATAAGTCCATGAGTTGCATATCTTTGTTTCAAAGTTTAAGGATTTGAAAATAGTAATTCCTAAATCATTGCAATTAGGAGGAATAATAGCACATCATACTTCTAGTTTGAATGATTATAGGAAGAAATTACTGTATGCCACATACGACTTTTCTCTTAAACAGATTCAAAAACACTTACATATTAAAATATTTTTTATGTGATAATTTATCTTTATATTGATGACATGCTTATAATTAGAAGAATTATAAGGTTATATTATGATACTAAAGATCATGATGAAAGTGTTAAAGAAGGTAATAAGATTTATGTACATAAGTTAAAAAACACTTTTTGTATGCATAAATCCTAATTCATATTGATTGTATCTATCACTAACTAGGTGGGGATATTGTTAAAAATATTAGTGATAAAAAAATTTGTCTCATTTTGAAAGAGTTATGTCCATTAATTAAAAGGCATCAAAATGAACTATTTATTACCGATAGTTATATCTGTTTTAAAAGGTGTAAATGAACAAATATGATTATTCTAAGAGATACAAAGTGAATAGTTGTATATATTCTAAGAGGTATAAGTGAATAGTTGTATATGTTCTAAGCGGTATAAGTGAACAGATGTAATTGTTCTAAGAGATACAAAGTGAATTGTTGTATCTGTTGTTAATGGTATAAGTGAACAGATGTAATTGTTCTAAGAGATACAAAGTGAATGGTTGTATCTGTTGTAAATCGTATAAGATAATAGATGTAATTGTTATAAGAGATACAAAGTAAACAATTGTATTTATTCTAAAAAGTGTAAATGAACAAATGTAATTGTTCTAAGAAATACAAAATGAACTGTTGTATCTATTCTAAAAGGTATAAGTGAACAAATGTAATTATTCTAATAGATACAAAATGAACTGTTGTATATGTTTGAAGAGATGCAAATGCTTTATAAATAGCAGTTTGGAATAAAAATCTATTAAGTTTTCTTTTTTGTCTCTTTTCTTCGTTTTTACCTATAATCAACATTATTATTTTTTAATTTATTCTTGGGAGAATTTTAAAATTACTGTCTAGATTTATATTTTGGTTATTATCCTTGAGAGATTTGCCTAAACTACCTAACTGTAATATAGTGGGGGGTTTTACTCTTTGTCAATTTCATTATATTGAGGAAAGCAAATACTCCATATGATATTTTGTTGCAAATTGACTGAAATTTTTGATAAAATAATTGCTCAAATTGAGTGTGCTAGTGCTATTGGTAGCTTAATGTATGCTATGCATTGCACTACTCCTGATATTGCTTTTGCAGTATGTAAATTGTCAAGATATACAAATAATCCTAGTGTGGAATATTGGAAAGAAATTTCAAGGGTTTTTGGATATTTAAAAAAAATTATAAACTATAGATTATTCTGCGTTAAATTTCCAATTGTGCTAAAACCATATAAAGAGTTGTATCCACATAAAAATTTGTGTCCCTTGGCCAAAAAATGTAACTAAATGAAAAGATGCAAATCTTCTTAATAATTACATGTATGAAGATATGAATTTATTGGCTAAAAGATTGGTACATTTTGAGTAGTAAATATAAGAGTCTTATGAGTCATTTGTAAGAAGTGACAAGAGGACAAATGAGTGTGCATTTGTGTGCGTGCAAATTTGATATTGTTCTTTATTTTTGGAGGCTCTCATTTTAAACAAGTTATGAAACAATTTATTTATGCAAATAAGGTACATATCTACACTATGAATTATTTATGTAGTTCGTGTTATAAACATGTGATTATATGATAAACTAGTGAAACAAATATGGTGGAGATCATAGGGTTATACAAATCTCAATTAGATAAGTAGTGCTAAGGATAATAAGTCAACTTTTGGTTGGTGTTCACTTTAAGTGGAGGTTCTGTATCTTGGGCATCAAAGAAATAAATTTGTATAACTCATTCTATGGTGGAATCCGAATTTATAATTTTGGCAAATGTTGGTAAAGAAGCATAATAGCTTATATTGTGATAGTCAAATCATGATGGCTAAAGCTTATAGTAAAATATACAATTAAAAGTATATACATATAAGCTTAAGACATGAAAATGTAAGACAATTAATCTCTAATGATGTTATTACCATGTTTATGTTAAATCCTATAATAATCTAGCAAATCCTTTAATAAAATGGCTCTCGAGAGTTATGATCATAAGTACATGTGCTAATTAGGATTTAGAATATTCAATTAAATTTACTACTTGTGGGAACCCTACTTTATAGTATTATTAATAAATAAAGTTTAAAGAGTAACAACAAGTCATTAGTAAATGTTGTAATTAAGTACTTAGTGTACTAAGTTAATGGAACGAGGATGATTATTTGTACTCTTAATGAAGTTTAATATTATTACAAAGGAAACTTCACATATATGAACATAGGAAGTGGCTAAAATATTAGTAAACTTTTTAAGTTGAACTAATTGATTCGAGTGTATAGTATTTTCGGTTCTATTTAATAGGAATTTATATTTAAACTAAGGCTACTATGATTTCTTTAGAACTTTGAAATGCTTACACTAAGGAATCGAAAGATACTTTTCATTATGTATGAAATAATGGGATCTAACAATAGAAGCTAAGTGAGGGATTATTATAAATAACTTGTATGTTAGATAGTATAGAGAGAAAGAATTCTTACGTTGTTAAAATATAAGAAAGTGAAGCAATGTCAAGAGTGAAATGTGTATAAAATTATATATATATAAATAAATATATATTATTATATCATGACACTTAGCATGCATATGTGTGAAATAAAATAATTATCTTATTGTAATTTTTGTAAATAAATTACGAATATATGTGTTTATTAACAAGTAGATATGTCTATTAATAAACAGACATATCTATTTTACACAAACAGTCACAACTATTTATATAGGTGTCTGTTAATAAATAGACATGTCTATTTTATACAAAAAGTCACAGCTGTTTGTATATGTGTCTGTTAATATATATATATATATATATATATATATATATATATATATATATATATATTTTATACAAAAAGTCACAACTGTTTGTATAGGTGTCTGTTAATAAACACACATATCTATTCTATACAAACAGTCATAACTATTTGTATAGATATTTGTTAATAAACAGACATGTCTTTTACACAAACAGTTGTATCTATTGAAGATAAATAGATGTGTCTATCTAAAAAAGGTGTTATAACTTTTTATTTTTTATAAATATGGATGGATTTTTCAATCCAGATATATACTACTTCTACTTATTCCTCTTTTCTTCTATTCTCTATGTCGACACCATATTTTGGTCGATCCCCAAAATCAATAAAACTTCGAAACCGATCCCCAGTACTAAGTCTCCCTGTGACAGCTAATCACATTTCCGATCCCTCTTTGATAGACAGTCACATTTCCGATCTCTCCTCACAAAGAATTGAATCAATGCTAAGTCTTCACATCAGTCAAAGCCTTACCAGTCTATTAAATCGCTCACCGATCTCACAAACCCATTGTCGAATCTCCGGACCAGTCAAGTATATTCCTGATCTCTGTTGACAAACGAAATGAACTGACACTAGATCTTTTCTTACCAGTTTTATTGCCGAGCTCCCTTTCAAAAGTTTAAGAGCTAAGGTTTTGGTCCGGTTTAATGAGGATTCCGATCTTAAGTGTTCAAGTCAAATTTCCAATTTTAATCAAGTCCCGTTCAGCATTTCTTCCCTACCGATCTCATGCTTATTGTGCTTTCCGATCTCTTACGCTTAGATTAATAATTGCATTTAGTTCTTGTTTTGCTATGCTCAGACAATCAAATACTTAGGCAATTCAGAGATTTTCCAATCACATCCAATCATTGAACAAAGAGCGATTTCATTTCATACCAACATTTGTACAAGTCATTCGGCTGGGGGATCACCCCCAGCCTGATCTACATTTTGCTCATTTTCTCTCTCACCCTCGGCCTCCTCTTCGCTTTCCTCCTCGCCTCTAGGAGCCAGGTCGGTCATCCAAGAGAAGTCCTCCTCTGGGTAACGCTTCTGGAGCTCGGCCAGGAGATCTCTGTGAGCATTCACGTAAGCACCGGCTATTCCTGTCACCATCTCTTCATCTTTTGCCTTAAGCTCCTCAGCAAGGTGAGCGACACAGCGACTTCATTGGCGGGCGCTGGACTTCTCTAAGAGCATGATCCCTTTCAGCCAGAACATGAGTCTGTTCGGCCAGCTTATCCTCATAGTACTTCATACGCCCCTCAATTTGAGATATGTAATCCTGAGCGGATGAGAGTTGGGATCGGAGGGATGCCACTTCTTGACTCTTCTTCTCGACCTCCTTACTCAGGCAGTGAGCCTTTTCTCGGACTACGTGCTGGTTCACCAAGCACTCTACATTCAAGCTCATGGATCGGGTCAGGATGTCGTCAAGATTGTCCGGAGACAGTCTGTCTCGATCCTCCCGAAGGCAGATGGAAGACCCCAAGACTTTGGCAAAACCTGGGTTCTCCCGAACAGTCCGGTTGTTCTCCAGGGAAGCGATCAGCACTTGAGCGCCACGAGAAGGGGGCCTCGCAGGAGGTTGAGAACGACCCCCTTCTGTGCTTGGAGCAACTGGAGGAGGTGGAGGTGGCTCTTCTCGTCGAGGAGGAGATCGGACAGCTTCTGCGATCGGCGGTCCCGAAGGTCGAGGTGGGTCTCATTGTATCTCCCCAGGTTCATGGCCGGGTGTTTGAAGTAGTGCCGAACGCTTCATCTCCTTTACTTTCCGGGAAATCTCTCTTTCTTTCTTCCGCTTCCTGGAACCCTCACCACCCGCCATACCTGCACAAAGAAGAGGTCAGTGAGATCGCTAAGGTCCTGAGATCTGAGATGTAGAAAATACCAATGCCGAGGTCAGAGAGCGAAAGTTCGCGATCTTGGCCGGTGATCAGCTGTATGGTCCAATGGTGCAGCTCGGCGATCCACCGCATCTAAACAGAGAACTTCGAGTGGCGCTGATTCTTGATTCCATCACTATTAGGCTTTCCTCCTTGTTCAGGGTAATACGCTTCGGAATCAAGGGCCCCTGGTGCCACCAGCTACGGGGGAAGTCCTCAAAGCAGGTCGGATTTTTGCTCCTCAGAATGAAGAAGCGGTTCTTCCAATTCTTAAGAGAGGAGGGCAGATTGGTAAAGAGCCCACAATGAGGCTTTGGCTGAAAAAACCAGTGCTCATCGTCCTTTCGACGAGTTAGCCTGTGCAGTTCGGCGAACACCTTAGCCGTAGGACTGATTCCCTTAGCTCGGCACAGGCCTCAGAAGGCTACTAAGATCCGCCACGAGTTAGGGTGAACTTGAGCGATGCACACTCGGTGATATTTTAGGACCTCCTTGAAGAAGTCGTCCAGAGGGAACCGAAGACCGACCTTTAATTGTTCCTCGTATGCCATAACCATGTCATTCTCTTCAAAGAAGTGATCGGCTCGATGATCGCCGTGACACCGGATAAGTTCGTACGAATCAGGACGAATATTGTACTCCTGGCTGAACGATTGCAGATCGGATTCTTGCAAGATCGATGGCAGCTCGTCCATAGGACGATTCTCCCTCCCTGAAGAAGGTGCATGCCTTGATGGTGCGATCCGCCCCCGAGCTGGAACGGAGACCCTTGGAGGTTCTGGTTGTGCGCTTGGCCCGACCACCTCTTCTTCATCAGACAACCACGAGAACTGAATGGAAGGAGGGCTCGTCGCTCTCTGACCTTCGGCGCCGCTCATTTTCAAAGGAAATAAAGAATTTAAACTAAAAAGAAGATCAAAGCCCTTACCGGAGTCTGATCGGCGTCGGAAGAACTTGAGAAAACGAGAGAACTTTGAAGTTGTGTGCAAGAGACTGGAAATGACATACAGGAGCAAATGGCTAACCCTTCACCCCTATTTATACTCGTCCGAGCATTTAATGCTCACGAGGTTCCAGGCAGAGCATCGGTTAGCGGGACTCGCCAGCTGTTCTGACACGTCTCACGCATATTCCCAAGATCCCATAAAGAGATCGGTTAATTATAGAGCGGCAGATCCAGGTGTTTCGAATTATGGATCGGATAAGTGTCATTCAGGTAAAGAATCAGATCGGATAATCATATTAGGGCTCGGAAAATAATTAATAAGATAATAATTGACAAAATAAAATCTTTATTTTCAAAAGATCGGATTACATCATTTGGGTGATCTCAAGAGATCGGAATACATTTCCAAAAGTCAGATTACATAATTTGGGCGATCTAAAGATCGAAATACATTAGAGATCTGATTACATCAAAAGGCCGATCTCTAAAAGATCAGCGGAACATCCTATCTAAAGAGGCCTGTGTCAATAGTCAACATTGTGACTGATCCAAAGGGTGTCGCCGACCGGAGCTTAACCCGCTGTCGGAACACCCAATGTGGAGGAAAGCCGCTGTCGGAACACCCAATGTGGTGAGAAGCTGAATAAACTCGGAAGAGCAACCGCCAAGGGTCGGCGGAACATCAGCAATTTGATCGGCCAAAATCGGTTCGCCGATTATGCCGGTGGAACGATTCGGGATCGACACGATCGAGATCCGCGATCTAGATCGGTTAATTGGTCCAGTTCTCTCACCATCATCAGACAAGGTTATGCGATCACCAGGATCGTAAATTTTCAGTCGAGGAACAAAGAAGTCTATCGGAAAGGGATCAAAAACCACAATCATGGCGGAACGATCACGGGCAGCTAGGCGGAAGTAAGAAGGAAGAGAGGAAAATCGGATGAAGGAAAGTCTCTTTCGTCGGTATATATAGGAGAAAGCGGGCATTTATTGCTAAGCGAGAAAGCGGGACGCTTGGGAATCGAAGGAATTAATGCTTTGACCGGACCGGTGATTAAGGATCGGAATAATAGAGATCGGAAGATGGGAGATCGCATGAGAGATCGAATAGGAGCATGTCAAGAAGATCGAAAAGGGGAGGATCGGAAGGCAAAAGAATAAGACAAATCCCAAATAACCGTCGTCGAATCGAGCCGAGGTAGTTAAAGCGTGGCGAGCGAGATCTCCACCGCACGCCTAAGAATCGCCCGCAATGCTGACAGGTGCCAGGGTATGTCATGACAGTCCTGTACATCCCAATCTCCACCGTTGATCTCACTTGTAAGGACGAACCCGGAACCCTTGGATCAAGAGAGAAGACGACAAGACCAGCGTCTTTCGCTCTTAGCCCTCAGATCGCTCCGGATAAGAGGATTTGAAACCGTCAGATTGAAAGAAGAAAAGGACGAATATTCTGAAGAATAATCTCAGCCGTTCATTTTGGTTCTCTTTAATTCTCAAGCATCCGATCATGTCCTTCAAAATCCAGACCCTCCATCTCCCTCAAAATAAATCCTGACCCTTCATGGGGAGCACCCGATTCCTATAAATACCTGCCTGAAAATTGTTCAAAAAAAAAAGAGGAGGAAAAAAAAAGAAAATAGACAAGAAGGCAGTGACCATAGTGGAAGAACTCTGAAAACTTAATTTCAGTTCGTTACTCTGCTATTTTATAAGAAAAACTTTGGAAACCAGTTTTCTGAAGCGTTTTCTTGCAAAGGGATTCTTGAATACTGAAATTCTTCATTTTCAGTCCGTTCATTATCCTGTGACATTCTCACTTTCTGTCTTTGTTATCTCCTATTTCCATTCATATTGTCCAAGCTCAACTCCATTCAAGCTTGGTTATTTTGAATCCTTCATTTCGAGGCGAACCTTAGTCCTCCAGCTATCAACCTGCAGTCCTATTATTTTCTGTGATTCCATAGTTAGTTTAATAGACTCGACTTCCTACAGGTGAGTGCTATATCGTTATTTTTATCAAATGTTCTTCTTCATTCACGTATTTCATTTATTCTTTTTCTGTTTGTAATTTTCACCAAGTTTATACTGTATTTTAAGCACGAAGACGGTCATTTCCGAGTTTACTTCTTTGTTAATCAGTCTATTCTTTGATTAATCTTTATCGCTTCTTACCACAGGAGTTCTGGCCCCGAATAGTGTAGAAGTAACTAAACAAAATGTAGGTAACGGCAACTTAAAAGTCCTTTTATAATGATAAAAGGTCTAAATAATAAGACAGGGAAATGGTGAAGCCGAATCACTAGGAAAATTCAATAGGTCATTAGGCAAGACGTCATAAGACAAAATGAAACCAAACCTTGGATAACTAAATAGAATAAATCGGGCATTTATAGGTATTGGTAAAGTGACCACTTAGGAGGTCGGTCTAGTATCCCCCGTCTAGTCATAAGGTACCAATTAGTTAAAAGAAGCCTTATACCCAGCACCTTTGAACGCCAGAATCCTTAGCTTTAGGTCCTTATGACATGTAGCTGAAATTAAAATTCGGGAAATCGGAAAGGTCCCTTTCAGGCTCCTGTTAATTTAAAAGAGATCGGAGGAGAGTTCTTATCCGATTCTCAACTTAAAATTCCAATAGATATTTAAAAGAGATCGGAGGAGAGTTCTTATCCGATTCTCAGCTCAAAATTTTAATAAATACTTAAAAGTGATCGGAAGAGGGTTCTTATCTGTTTCTCGATATAAAATTTCCATAAACATTTAAAAGGAGGTCGGAGGAGAGTTCTTATCCGATCTTTGAGCTAAAATTTTAATAAATACTTAAAAGAGATCGGAGGAGAGTTCTTATCCGATTCTCAATCCTAAATTTTAAATACTTCAAAAGAGACCGGAGGAGGATTCTTATCCGATCTCCCCTCAGAATTTAAGAGAGATCGGAGGAGAGTTCTTATCCGATTCTCACACCTAATTTTAACCTATACGCAAAACAATCCCAAAACCAAAAATGATATGCGACGTCAATTCACTAAGGTTGTCTCATTTACTTATGTATCTAGGTGATCCGAATTTAGTGAAAAATTAAAATTTCCTTTTGACAAAAGGATTAACATGTCCATTCAAGCCCTCATAACTAATGCAAAGTTAAATCTACTTACCCTTATTAAGGGACGAGGTGGGGTGCCTAACACCTTCCCCACCCGTTTACGGACCCCGAACCTAGAATCTCTGTCTTGAAGTGGTTTCATTTCAATTTATTTTCACAAATGGTTTTCTTTAGTTTCCCTCAAAACTAAGGTGGCGACTCCTCACCCTTTCCCACTTCGGTGAGGGTTCGTTCAGGCGACCGCAAAACACCTTGCGACACTCTATAAATTCGGTTCGTATAAGAGTTGCTGTTTGTAAATTTCAGGCTTTGTTGTATCCTGAAGGTATATTGCCATAACCTTGCAGCAATCTAGTGAAAGCAATTAATACCTTAAAAATAGTGATTCATCACGTCTTAAAGCGTATTTTACACCCACTGCTACAACAATTAAACCTTTCAAATCATGGATAAAATGACATTAATTAACTCCTCTATTAAAATCTTCATTAAAATGCATCAATCTTGCAAGTCATTGCACGATGCTTTTAACTTATTGGTACAGCAGCAAGAATGTTTAGAAACTGTCCTCCATGTACATTTCTTTCATAGAGTAATATTATTTGAATACTTAAAGAAATTAAATTAAAAGTTAAATTAAAAATAAATAAATAATTATTTGATAAAATTATTTTAAAATAAAATTTAAATAATTTAAGTATTTAATTAAAAAGTGCTTAAGAGTAATTTAATTTATTAAAATTATTAAAAATAATATATAAAAATAATATATAATTAAGTATTATAGTTCTTAAAATGAAAATAATGTTAATATTTTTAAAAATTATTAAGATAATATAGCTTTTTATTTAGTCAAATAATAATTTTAAAATACATAAATAAATCATAAGTAAGATATTTTTATTTATAATTTTTAACTTATTTTAAATAATCTTTTTTTACTTATAAACTAAATTAAATATTAATCTATTTACTATTTTCTACTTATAAGTAGACTTGATCAGCTTATAAGTTAAATTAAATATTTTTTAAAATAAATAATAATAGCATTTAATTCTTAATTTTTTTAATATTCTATCAAATAGGAGTGTACAGTTTTCGGTTTAAACCGAAAAACCGAACCAAGTTGATTAATTCAGTTCAATCGGTTCGGTTTTAAAATTTAATCGGTTCGGTTCGGTTTATAATTTTGATAATTTCGGTTAATCGGTTCGGTTCGGTTCGGTTATTTTCATAAAAAATCAAAAAAACCGAACCGAACCGAAATTATTAATATATATAAGAAATCAAAAAAAATCGAATCAAATTGAATCGAACTGAATCAAACCGAACCGAAATCAAAGAAAACCGAACCGAACCTTAAGATTTTTTAGTTTTGATTTCTAATTTTTTCTGTTTTTATGTTTTTATTATTTAGATTTAATGTTAAAAAAATGAAATTTTATAAATTTCGGTTTGATCGGTTTAAAACCGAACCGAACCAATATTTATCGGTTCGATTCGGTTCGGTTTTCTCTTATCAATCGGTTCGGTTTTAAAAATTTTTTATTTTCGGTTTTCAGTTTTATCGGTTCGGTTCGGTTCAGAACCGAACCGACCGATTGCACACCCCTACTATCAAACACATCCTTTGCTTTCTTGAGTGCATTGCAGTTTCATAATTAAAGGACATGCAGCGGTTAGAAATAATATGAAGGAAGAAAGGAAGGAGAAATAATATGAAGGAAGAAAGGAAGGAGAAGAGGAATCTAAGATCCACAGCGTTCCTTAAACCCTAGAAACCAGAAATAACATAAACCCTTAAATGATGATTGCACAATCAACTATTTTTACGCCAGTCGGTCGAAAATTCATGGCCGGAGTTGGGTAGAGAAAGCCGCCACAGTGCTCAGTGGGTCAGGAGTCGGCGTCTTAATAATTTGGTGGCAAAGCAAATAATTACAGTCGATGACTTCAAAAGTTGGTTAATTTTAGCAAATTCTTCTCCTTTCAATTGCAAGTCTTGAATTATCAACAAGATCGTCTGACCTACGGTTAACAAAAGGTTTGATACAGCTGTTATATTAAATTTGTACTAGACTCCATTTGTCTTTATAATCGAGTTCAATCATAAGGTCCTCGTCTAATCTTTTAGTGTTGCTATAAATATGATTCAACTTTCACTATCATATAAATTTATATTTTAAATGATCAAATAATTAATTAATAAAAATTTATAAATTATATTTTTATTAAATAATAATTTTTATAAATCATAATTAACATTCATTGCAGTATTTTCTTAACCGTCGATTAAAAAATTAGTATTTTCTTAACCGTTGGTTAAAAAATTAATTTTAAAGAAATGTGATTTAAATTTTGAGAGCTAAAAAATTAAGAAGTTGTGCGAGATATTTTTAAATTAATTAATATTTTAAAATAATAATTTTTAATTATTATAATAAATAAAAATTTTGATTTTATAGGGATAAATAAATAAAGATAAATTTTCATAATTGGTAATAAAATTAATTTTAAATATTAAATTTAATAAAATTATTATTTTTTAAATTAGAAGGGAAATTTAGAGAGAGTATCATGTTGTGGTCTAGTGTAAAAAATTTTAACAATAATTAACAAGATAAAAAGTAAACTCGTAAATGGAGTTATTTGCTTGAGTTAAATTAGTGATTTATTAATAATATGATGTAGTTATGCAAAATAAAGATATGAGGGCATTTTAATTAATAGATATAAAGCTAAGACTATCTTAGTAGATTTGACGAGCCTCTTGATCTTAATGGGTTAACTTGCAATGTGCCTATAGGCCATAGCTTCTTAAATTTTGGTCCATTTCCAAACCTTGAAATTATCAATTGCAATTTAATTTATATATACTTTTATGTATGATTTAAGATTTTTATATCGTAATTAAAAAATAATTAAATTATTGAGATTATAATAAAATTAATAAATAATTAAATTATTGAGATTATAGTAAAATATGTATTAATTTGATAATAAAATACTATGTTAGAAAATCATCAAGCTTTCCAAAACAAATCAACTGCAGAATGGCACAGTTTAACCAAATTGTATCATTGAAGCGTGTAACCGGATTGATTTTCCCAAATAACAGGCACTAGACAAGATTCCTTCTATTCAAGGTCCATTCACCAGACATAATCGTTCAACAATCATTAATTGATTCTCAAAGAAAATTTATTGGTACAACTTAGTAATTAAAATCACTAGCTATAACTTGTGGCAGAAAAGGAGATGGTTTCAACTAAAACAGTAGACAAGACTTGGAATTATATTGCTTCTTATGCATGTTTCTCCATGAGTTGCCTGAACAATTCTTCTGGTGCTGTAATTGGAAACCCAAAAACAAAAGGGAAAAAAGAATTAAAAGCACACAAATTAGTGCTAGTACTCTTTAATCATTCATAAAATTTGTCATTGAACTCTGGTTGATCTTACCAGGCAAGCCAGTGAAGTTCTTGTACTGTTCAAAGCCTTGACGAATCAACATTTCTGTTCCATAGACGATAACAGCTCCACTTTCTCTTGCTTCCCGTAAGAGTCTTGTGTCTTTTGGCGTGTAAATGGCATCAAAGACTAGGCAATAATGTTTCAAGGCATGCTGCAGAATACAGAAAAGATCCCTCCCTCAGAATCTGCATATTCTTAAAATTTTTCTGCCAAAGAATCACAGATCCATGGAGAAATTAGATGGGAAGGTGGAGGCAAACCTTTGCTAATGGGGTGGCATCAAAGTTGGGTTTCATTCCCACAGATGTGGTATTTGCAAGAACCATTCCTTCTTCTGGGTGGAAATGTTCTACTTCTGCAAGGGTCATTGCTTGGCCACCAACTTTGTCAGCCAGCTCCTTAGCTCGTTCTGAAGTGAGGAGAAATCCAAATTACCAATAATTTGACTCATTATAATAACTAAAAAACTAAACCAGTACCAGATTCTTACCAAATGTTCGATTGGCAACCACAACTCTTGCTCCTTTTTGTGCACCACCATAGGCAAGCGACTTGCCAGCACCCCCAGCTCCCAGAACCACAAACAGTTTACCAGATAAGGGTGAGGTACCTGCTGGGACTGCGCCATTTAGTTCTGCCAAGCAAGAACAATCAGAGAGCCAGCACAAAAAGACCTCTCTTAACAGAATTTTTAGCTTCTCATTTCTCAAAAACAGATTTAATTAGTTACCTCGTAGTCCATCCTCGATCGCAGAAATGGCACCAATGTAGTCAGTGTTGTAAGCCATTAAAGTCCCATCAGGTCTCCTGACAATGTTGTTGATTGCTCCAATTTTCTTCAGGTATTAAAGAATGAACTAACAATTAACCAAATTTCATACTTAAAATTGTAGAGATGGTTATTGCAGCAGGGTGTTAGGGTATTAAATACCTTGGCAATGGGGTCAATTTCATTCATGCATTTAAGTGCAACCTCCTTATGAGGGATAGTGCAGCTGCATACCCAAATAAAATCCATTAGTTTGCTCCAAAGAAATACAGAAGCCTTACCATTTTTCCAGGGAATTTTGACAGGTAAATAATGCTCTCGCTAAGGATTTCAAAAAAAAGAGACTGTGCCTGCATCCAGAAGCAAAATCAATAGATGAATAGGTGTTGAAAAACTTCTCCACGTCATCCACCAGAAAATGCATGTAAACTGCGTTAAGGCCAACGGACTTAAATGATGCGTTGAACAAGAGAGGACTCTTGCTGTGACCAACAGGTTTCCCAATAATGCCATACACTTTGGTATCAGGCCTTATAAGCCTGAAGTTGTATAAATCCAACAAATCCTTTGCAGTTGGTTGTCCAGGAGCTGATATAGCACCTTGCTCCAGTGCACCATAAGTCAGGTATCCACCAAACTTGGGGCTAAGCAACCGAGAAATCAAGCCCCTCTCACCCATAACAATTCCGATTATTGGGACCTACAAAAATTTACATGGAAACAGCTCAGATGAACGCAACCGAAATTTTCATGGAACACTTTCAGGGAATGTACAATATTGCTTCACCTGAGAATGCACCATAATCTGAAAAATACGAGCACAATCTGTAATGTCTAAAGCAGTCGTTGCAATACTGACAATGTCAGCTCCACTAGCTTGAATTCTTGCAACAAGATTGGCAATGGCCTCGGCAGATGGAGTATTATGAAAATTGTGAGAAGAAACAATGACCTTGAAGTTATCAGGCTTGCTTCCAGATATTGAACTGTTGAAGTCATGAGCAACCTGCAGAATACGTGAAGCATAAGAATCTAGCTTCACATTTACAATTACAACAGGGCTAACCCTCTCCTTTCCCAATTGCACTGAGATTGGAAGCCACAAACTCCAATAAGAAATCCCAAAATTTGAGTTAATGCTAATGTATCTAGCTACTCTGCAATGTATTAATTACCTCAAGCTCAATATCAATATAATTAGCTCCCAACTGCATTGCTAAACGAAGTGCATCCTGTCTCTTGGTTTCATCACCCTCATATTGACCACCTTCCCAACTTGGTCTGAAAAGCATGAAGTTTTCATTTTAGAGGTTGTTACAACAAAGGAAAAAAGTTTCTGGAATCGCCGTTGAGCTAATAGCCCAACGGTCGAGCACTTGTTTCATAGGGCAAGAGATCATGGTTTAAACCCTGAAACATCCATCCCGTTTAAAAGTTTTCGAAGTAAAAAAAAAAAAAAAGAAGAAGAAGAAGGAATCGCATACAGGTTTTGACCTTCTTTTTAAAATTGGATTTTTTTTTTTTCATTTATGTATTACTGTAACAGAGAGACTGTGTGTGCAAGTAAAAAAACAAACAAAATAACCAACATTCAAGAACAGATAACAAACTTTCAGACTTGGTCATTTCATTACCTGTAAGTGACCAGGGTGGGAAGAGGAGATTGTTTAATGAGGATTTCAAGATCTTGGCGAGGATTGAAGTTTTTCAGGCAGTCTAGCCGGATTTCGACAACATCAGCACTGATTTCCTTGGCTCTTTGCATCTCAATCAACATTTGGTCGACAGTGGTTCCCATTAGTGGAGTACATAGCAAGGTAGGGCTGCTCTGAACTGCTTTAGAACCCAGTTGAAGATCAGACATTGTGAACTAACACACACACACACACAAAAAGTCTGTTAAAAATGATCAATGAAACAACTATTGAAAATGCAGGGAAAGAAATATATTAATAAAAAACATTCACAAAGAAAGAAAAATCTACCGGAAGGCTTCCCATGGTGGAGGGGGTGGTGGTGGTGGTGTTACTAGGTGGCTGTGAAGTTTCTTGGGGGAAGTTAGCTAGAATTCAGTGGCCGTAGACTCCTAGGAGCTGAGTTATAGTACGTATAAGAGTGTCCAATGGTTTTATAGCATATGGTTTCTGAAACTAAATTTGAAGGTCTTTAACAACATCTTTAACACATCTTCTTTTTAGTCAAGACTGGACCTTTTGGTGGCACCAGCCTACAGGTAAAAAGTTAAGTGCCGCCTGGCTGTAATCGAAAATTAGGTGAATGGGTTGAAGCTGAGCTTACTGTGGCAAGCAGTTTTCCTTTATCAAGAGAAAATTCATCCTTTAGCCTCCCTTTGTTTCACGCATTTGAGGCACCCGGTCAAAGGATTTTCTTAATCAAAGAGAAAACAAATTCATTTATAAGAAAAATGAAAAGAAGTTAATTTTTTATTTTTTAATTTAATAATTTTATTAAATTATGAAAATATTTTTGCATACGGTGAATTTCACATAAATTTATAACTTATTTCATGACATTTTTATAAAATGATTATTTTTTTTATAAAGTAGTTAATTACAGAAATTTTATCAACTTAATAATAAAAAAATTTCTTCATGTAAAAAAACACATAATATTTTTTTAAAAATCTAATAAATAATTTTTAATAAACCAAAACATATAATTTTTTAACAAAATTTACTATACATAATTTATCTCTTAGATTTTTTAAATTAATAAAATTTTCATAATTAAGTAATTTATGAAAAAAAAATTATTTTATAAAAATATAATAAGATAAATAGTAGATGTCACGACCCAACCTATGAACCGGACCGGTACTAAGACTTGGGCCAACCTAAAGCCCCCGAGTCCCATAGTAAGCCTAACTATTCATCAACCAAACTCTAAGGCCCATTTGGGCCCAATTTCAAAAATTTAACCGGACAGAGTCCGGCCATAAAATGAACCTTTCAACGGAAAGTTTTTGACTTATCCGACCTGTTGACACAATATATAATCAATTGGGGAGCTCAGCTCACCCTCAACATACTCAAATGTCACAAAAATAAATGGGAGCTCAGTTCCCTCATCCAGTCCAACATACATGTATATAATAAGTTTACAGGCCCAATATGGTAATTATATTACAGACCCAAATCAAATAAATATTTCTAACATATGCGAAAATTCTAGGAGTTAACAAAATTACACAAACATTAATAAACAACCTGCAAAGTTAAAAAGCAGGTTAACCACAATAATAATCCTCCTGTAGCCTGAAAAATAATGAACAGGAGTGAGCCTTCGACTCAGAGAGTAAAATATCAATTTAACCATCATCTCTATAGCTATCTAAAGCTAAAGCACCCTGTAGAATGAAATGCAACATCGGTAATACTTTCACATCATAACCACAAAAAGGTAATTTGGAGCACTCACACACCCGATAATGTCAAACAATACATATATGGGAGCTGATCCCTTATACAGCTCTCTTAATCTAACCTGTGCCAGCGAAGAACTCAGCTCGGACTTTAACTTAATAAACCAAATCGGGGTCCCAGCGAAGAACTCAAGCCGTGTCTACCCCGAAGGACCAAGTCCCAGCGAAGATCTCAAGCCGTGTCTACCCGTCCTGTCCATAGCCAACACCACACCACACGCATGCCAACTCACGCACACTGCTCCCAATTACCACAACAACATCCATGGCACTTAACAGTTATGAATGCAACATAAAACATGCCTAGAGTTTAACTACATAGATATTTACATATAAGTGATGCATGGACATGCTTGAACATATAATAATATCGAAATTACAATTAAAATTAATATTTTACTCACAGACTTGACAACAGTCATTGTGGCGGCTGGACGGAGGAAGAAGGCTGTCCCGGCTCACCTGACAATTTTATTACAATTATTTAATACAATTGACTCAATACAAACTAAGAAAAGACCAAATACGTCCTAAGTCGTGCCGAAAATCCAGCAGAGTCTCCCCTGTACCTAGGACCTACTCAACCTACAAATAGGTTTAAAACACACTTCTATATCCACCAACTATACACCCACAACTCAATCATATCACACAGCCCCTCCTGGGCCCATCCAAACAGTCATCAATCACAATATGTAAAATTACAGTTTAGTCCTTATAATTGACCCTTTTTTGCAAAAACTACCTAAATAAACTTTAAAAATTCTAAAACTTTGCCCTGCGGTCCTTAGCAATATTACTAGGCTAATGCAAAAAGAATCATAATTTTCTGAGCTATCACGAATATTTTATGAATTTTTAATCCCATTTAAGCACTAGAAAATTACAAAAAAGTAAGGTTCGGGTTTACCTATGCCGATTCGATCTCAGAAACGCGCTCGGGACTTCTGACAATGATGGGGTAGCCAAAATCTCGATCCAATTCCAAGACTTTTTTTGTAGTCGATCTGTCTGGCCGGAAATTCACAGACCCAGACAACTGTCGAATTTCCGTGAATTGAAGGTACCTACACGAAGCCCATAACACGGGGGTTAGTATAAAATTTTTAAGGAATTTTCTAAGCTAATTTAATGCTAGGAAAAATATTGCGAAATTTCGTGGGACCCACCGAAAAACAGTGTTGAAAAATTTCGAAATTTATATTGCCGCGAAGGTCTCAACGAGTGGAGCGCTCTGGTACTTTCGGTTTCCTCGTGGGGTTCACGGTTTGCTAGAAATCTAGCCCAAAAGTTGAAATGGGCTAAAACTTCCCGGACAAAAATTGGACAAACTGCTCGATGGATTTTGGTGTTCTTGGTGTCTATGGAAAGCTCTCGAGGTGTAGATGGTGTTTGACACAAGACCACCTTGTCGGTGGCGGATCGGCGGATTCGGCACGAAGCCAAAGCGACTCATGCGCTTCGTGCGGCTTTGCACGCGTTTTCTCGGTTTTCCCGGCTGAGGCTGGCGATGGGGGAAGGCTGGGGTGGCGCGCCGACGAGGTGAGGAGGGCTGGGTGGCGGCGGTGCGGCCTGGGGAGGAGGGAGGAGAGAGAAAACTAGAGGGAAAGGAGGAGAGGTTGGGCGCGCAAGAGAGAAGGAAGAAGAAAAAGAAAAGGGTCGGTCTGATTCGATCAGTCCGATCCGGTCCGGTTCGATTCGACCGGTCGATTTAAGATACAAAATTGTAAATTTTTACTCTGTCTTGGGATCGAAAATGAGGCCCAAAAATTTCAAAAAAATTTTAAAAAATTTAGAAAAATTCGTTGACTCCAAATATATTTTTTGTTTTGCTACGTGGTCTTTAAATTAATTTTTAAAAATCATCAAAGTTTTATATTTTCAGGAAATCAAACCCGATTTTTAAAATTCAAAAAATTTCAAAAAATTTCCTAAAATTTAAATAAAATTAAAATATTAATATTACTCACAAAATAATAAATTTAAAAATTTAGGGTGTTACAGTAGATATATGTAAAATTATTTTATTTTTCATAACAAAATAATTATACTTTGTATCCAACCAAATAACTATAGAATTTCTATATTCATACATAAGATTAAAAAATATCAATTAAACATAAGACATACGGTGAGACTCACTTATTAAACATATAAATCTAATATATTTATGTGTTGAATCTATAATAGATCAGGTTTAGGCGAAAATTTTCCTTATCTTTTTTATTTTTCTGATGAGTTTGATAATCTAGAGTTGGAGTTGAGCTACTCATCTAATCATCTTCTATATATTAAACCTTTTTTTTTCTTGTTGAACTCAATTAGTGTCCATCAAAATGTAATTGAAGATGTATTGATTAAAAATCCAATCATATATATTTTTAATGAAGGTAGAGTAAAAAAAATATGTAATTCTTTTTGAATATTGCAATTGGGTAATATCACAGAGTAAAATTTTATTTATGTATTTATATGTATAAGCTTACCAATTTAATTTAATAAAAAAATAACTACTCATTATTCAAATAATATTTAATAGTGAAATTTTAAATTAAAAATTTCATCATTTTAGAAATAATTGTAATACTGAAAAATCCTCTTGATTTTATAATATATTAATTATTTAATTACGATCTGTATAAATTTATTTACGTGATGAAACCCCATTTGTGAATAGTTATTCATGTATATATGTAGATAAAAAATAATTCATTTAACTAATCTTCATTAATTAATTAATTAATTAATTCTGCATTGTAATGATGATGAGTCTCATCAGCGTCTTTAATGTCAAATTTTCACAACAAACCTTCATAACAACTTTTCTTCCTTTAGCTAACCCATTACAATTATATCAAATTTAGATGTTTGAAGTTTTATTTGATTAATGAATAAAAATTTTAAATATAATTATAATTTAATAAATATATTTTATATTTTTAATATATTAATTAAATTTTACATTTATTTTTAAATAAAATTTTAAATTAAAATATATTTTTATTAATTAAATTAAATAATTATCTTTTAAATCAGATCAAATATATTTATATATTTAATTTATATAAAAATTAATTTATATTTTTTATAAAGTAATTTTTTTAAAAATATATAATTGAAAAAAATATATTTCACATGAATTATAATATCCATTAAATAAAATGTGAATTTATATATAATTTACTCTAATTAATATGTATATTTTATTTAATAAATACTATAATTCATGATAAATTGAGTTTAAATATAAATTTTTTTCATTGATTTTTTTTTCTTTTTCTTTATGAAGAAAATAATAGAATTGTAGAACCGTCAACCATGCAATTTCATTTAAAAATAAATATAAAATATATTTTCTTTTTAAATACAATATTTAATCAATCAATTAAAAATGTTAAACGTTTACATTAAATAATGATTATAACTAAAACTTTTACGTATTAATTAATTAATACTTTAAGTATCGTATTGTAATTTACTATTAAGTAAATTTAATTTTACCAATACAGTTGTGATAAAAGTTAAAAGTTAAGATTTTGATATTTGATACAAAATTTGTAATTTTGAATATAATAGGATTTGACCTTAGCGGGTTTTTTTTTTTTTTTTCAATTAGCCAAAACAAAACAAAGAATAAGATGAGAATCATGAGAGCTGAAAGCGAAAAGAAGAAGAGGAAAGTGATGAAGATGAAAATATCTATAAAGAAATTGAATTTAGAAAGTGAAATGTGTGCTGCCTAGGGACAGGTAAATAATGGAGGTGGTCCATGATATGCAATGGAAGTGGAGAGAGGACATTGTGAGTCAACAACCCAACCCAACTCCATGCATGCGAATGGCACCTTCCCTTCTCCAGCAGCCTGCAGGGGAACGGAGTTTATCGATCACCAACCTTCGTGCCTGCCTCTGCTTCTCAGTCATGTGCCATGGTTTTCTCAATGTTTCTACTCGTCCGACGTCTAGACATCATATTATCAGAAATGTTGTACGACACACTCTCCATCACACAAAAACATATGCTGACGACCAAAATTGTAGAGGGAAAGATTGTTTCACAGATAGTTCAATTTCACCTCAACTGCAATTCAAAACACCTATATTCTACAAACTGGTAGAGAATTATTACTACATTTTCTATTTAACATTTTATTTACGTTTTATCAACTTTATCCAGCCTCCATTGTTATTGTTAACAAAATTTCTTATATGGTCCCTTATCCCATATTGTATCTTCACATGCTTACGTGGAGGTGAATTGTTAACAAAATTTTTTCTTTGCCTACCATGTGAGACCCCATGTATTTAATAAGTGAATCCCCTCCTACATCTTGTATCTTAGGTTCACAGTAGACCAGGCAAGAAAAATCTATTAATTTAAATATAGCACTGAAATATAATGCTCTTGATGTTACTCATACATAAAACGCACTATTACACAGGGTCTACTAAAACATGCTTATGCTGAGATTAAATTTTTCATTGTACAATTTCTATTGTAAATCAATTTCTGTTCATGAAAATTCTGTTTCTGATGGCTTTACACTTGAGTTATTGGTAGAAATTGAGGATAGGACTTTATATGGCAACGAATTAATTTGCACCAACCAAATAATGTTGAAGCTGGTTTGAGCACTTCATCAGCTTGTAGAAAAATGCATCAGAACTTGGCTAAAACGATCTCTCGAATGAAATCTTTAGGTGCTGCCACAATAGACAACAAACGAAAGCTAGCAAAAGTGAGATATATTTGAAAACTACAGAATTGATAACTTCAGCAAATCAGGATTGGGTAACAGCCATAAAACAAGTATCTTAAGCAAGTAAGGTGCTTCAAAGTTGGGAATTTTAAAGAATGATTTCCAATTTGTCCTCAAAGTTAGACCCCAAAAGGGACTTAATTTGGAATAGCCAATGTCAGAGATTGAGCAAATAAATAGAAAGGTACCTTCTCTGCCCGTGAAGAGGTGGAACTGGCCAATTGCCTGTCTGAAGAACATTTCAACCCCACTCACTATGATTGCTCCTGCTGCTTCAGCTTCTTTTAATAGTCTGGTTTTTCTAGGCGTATAGACAGCATCAAAGACCAGCTGGTAGATCCCCAAGGTTTCCTTGAAACAGAAAAAAAAATGAACAGAAGGTTTTAAATTCAATAACAAAAAAGCCTGAAATTGAATTTTGTTCCTAGCTGTGAAGTAGAAAGAACCTCAGCTACAGGAATTCTATCTGTATTTGGATGCATTCCTAATGGTGTTGCATTTGCAAGGATTGCTCCATTCTCTGGCTGAAAGTGAACTAGACTTTCAAAAGGCTGAGCTTCACCCGAAACACCATGAGCCAGAGACTTTGCTCTCTCTTTTTAGACAAACATTAGAGATGAAAATGATTTTAGATTTTCCAGTTTATTAAGATACCACTCAGTTTGCTGCAGCAAAAAAAAAGAAAAATGATAATAATGTATATACCAAAATCAACATCGAAAATGATTACACGGGCTCCTCTACTTTTAGCACCAAATGCAAGTGCTCTTCCCGCCCCTCCAGCACCAACTAGCACAAATTGTCTTCCAGTTAGTGAAGAGCTAAAAGATGTTCTGCTATTGATGTATCCTTGTTCTGTAATATTCAAATGCACAATATCTATGTGTCAATAACTAGATTTGAAAATCTATCAATGACCAAAGGTACAGTATTGAGTATCCTATTTCATTACCTTTTAAAGCATCCTCCATAGCAGTTAATGAAGCCTCACTATCTGTATTATAACCTATCAGCTTCCCATCACCAGGCCTCCTAATAATAGTGTTCACAGCACCTATAGACTAGACAATCGTATAAGGTTCATTACAGTGAAATATAACAATATAAGATTGCTAATATCTAGAGCATGTTGATTATGAATCTCTGGACAATGTTGTTGATGTTGAAGCATTTTCAAACTCCAGGGTACTCAATACCTTGGCAATGGGGTCAATTTCATCCATGCATTTGAGTGCAACTTCCTTATGGGGGATAGTGCAGCTGCATACCGAAATAAAAACCATTAGTTTGCTCCAAGGAAATACAAAAGCCTTACTATTTTTCCGAGGAATTTTGGCAGGTAAATAATGCTGTGGCCAATGATTTCAAAGAAGGAGAATCACCTGCATCCAGAAGTAAAATCAACAGATGAATAGGTGTTGAAAAACTTCTCCACATCATCCACCAGAAAGTGCATGTAAACTGCGTTAAGACCAACAGACTTAAATGATGCGTTGAACAAGAGAGGACTCTTGCTGTGACCAACAGGCTTCCCAATAATGCCATACACTTTGGTATCAGGCCTCATAAGCCTGAAGTTGTATAAATCCAACATATCCTTTGCAGTTGGTTGTCCAGGAGCTGATATAGCACCTGCCTCCAGTGCACCATAAGTCAGGAATCCACCAAACTTGGGGCTAAGCAACCGCGAAATCAAGCCCCTCTCACCCATAGCAATTCCGATTATTGGGACCTACAAAAAAATAATATGGAAACAGCTCGGTTGAATGCATTTGAAATTTTCAAGAAACACTTTCGGGGAATGTGCACTGTTACCTTACCTGAGAATGCACCATAATCTGAAAAATACGAGCACAATCTGTAATGTCTAAAGCAGTTGTTGCAATCTTGACAATGTCAGCTCCAGTAGCTTGAATTCTAGCAACAAGACTGGCAATGGCTTCAGCAGATGGAGTATTATGAAAATTGTGAGAAGAAACAATGACCTTGAAGTTATCAGGCTTGCTTCTAGATATTGAATTGTTGAAGTCATAAGCAACCTGCAGAATATGTGAAGCATAAGAATCTAGCTTCATATTTACAATTACAACAGGGCTAACCCTCTCCTTTCCCAATTTCATTGAGATTGGAAGCCACAAACTCCTATAAGAAATCCCAAATTTTGAGTTAATGCTAATGTATCTAGCTACTCTGCAATGCATTAATTACCTCAAGCTCAATATCAATACAATTAGCTCCCAACTGCATTGCTAAACGAAGTGCATCCTGTCTTTTGATTTCATCACCATCATATTGACCACCTTCCCAAGTTGGTCTGAGAAGCAGGACAATTTTCATTTAGAGGGTTGTAATAATGAAGCAAAAGTTGCTATAATGGCCATTGAGCTAATAGCCGAACGGTTGAACACTTGCCTTATGATACAAGAGATCATGGTTTAAACTCCGTTAATATCCCACATTTGATTTGGGATAGGGTAATGTTTTATATGGGTTTGGCCACTCCTCCCTTGAGCTAATTTTTTTAAGTGAGTTAGACCTGTCTACGTCTATCTTACTTTTAAAAGTATAAGAATAAATATATATTGTGGAATCGCATAAAGGTTTTGACCCTCTTTAAAAAGTAAGATTTTCCCTTTTTTTTTTTTGTCATATATGCATTACAGTTAAAAAAAAAAGTGTAAATACAATAAATAAATCGATAAATAACATTCAACAACAGATATTAAATTTTCAGACTTGGTCATTTCATTACCTGTAAGTGACCAGGGTGGGAAGAGGAGATTGTTTAATGAGGATTTCAAGATCTTGGCGAGGATTGAGGTTTTTCAGGCAGTCTATCCGGATTTCGACAACATCTGCACCTATTTCCTTTGCTCTTTGCATCTCAATCAACATTTGGTCGACAGTAGTTCCCATTAGTGGAGTACATAGCAAGGTAGGGCTGCTCTGAACTTCTTTAAAACCCAGTTGAAGATCAGACATTGTGAACTAATACAACACCAACACAAGAGTCAGAAAAATGATCAGTGAAACAACTAGCTGAAAATGCAGGGAAAGAAGTATAATGATAATGACATTCATGAATAAAGAAAAATGTACCGGAACGCTTCCCATGGTGGAGGATGGAGGTGTTGCTGCAACTAGATAGCTGCCAAGTTTCTTGAGAATTAAGACTCCTAGGAGCTGAGTTATAATCCGTGTAAGAGTGTCCAGTGATTTTATAGCACATGGTCTCTGAAACTAAATTTGAAGGTCTTTAACAACATCTTTACCACATTTTCTTGTTTTCAGGACTCAAGACTGGAACTTTTGGTGGCAGCAGCCTGCAGGTAACAAGCAATTTAAATGCGCCCTGGCCGTAATTGAAAATTAGGTGGATGTGTTGAAACTGTGCTAATTGTATTAGCATGCAGTTTCACTTAACTCACAGATTAATTCACATCGCACAAGTAATCCTTCCCACCACACATTTTTAAGGATGAAATAGTAATTTGCCTATTAATTTGTGATTAAAGAGAAAAATCATCCAAATTTAGTTTTGCTCGAAAAGTAGTCTATGTAAATCTCATTCATTTTTTTTAAATTATTTAATTTTAATCGCTTAAATATTTTATATTTTTATTTTAATTCTTATATTTTTATCAAGACTCATTTATTTTTTTTTAATATTTATTTTTCACCCTAAAAATTTCTAATCCCGCCTCAAGCACCATCAGTCATCAAATTGGTGGAACTCATTCTATAAGTCTGATACTCGATATGATTGTCTTGTCTACATGAATTTACGCATCATTTTGTGCTGTGTTTTCTAGTAGTGTTTTAGTATTTTTCTTATGAATTGTTAAATTAAAATTAAAATTGAAATCATATCAATCATTTTAGTTTAAAAAATAAAAAAAATTTGAAACTGAATTAATTTTAAATTTAATTGACTTTAATTTAATTCTAATTTAATTTCAGTCAACCTTCTAGTCTAATAAAATATTTTTGAAATCGTGTTTTCCCAAAACAGTTACATCAAACATTCAAGTAGTGATGGGTAATCTTATGAACAAGCTTATTCTAAAGACAAGACATCTGACCAAACACAAAGATAAATATATTGATTGCACAAATGTGGAAAATTACCACTGAAAGATACAGGAAACGCAACGATCACCGCGAATGATCATCATTCGCACTCGGGTGCAGCACTAGGTCGTTCAGAAGGGCACTGGATTCCAGTGTCCAAGATTAACATTTGTCCAACGGTAAGAGGAACTAACATTAGAATTATAGGAGTCAAACTGCATAATGTTAGGAGGATAGCCTGCCAAACTATAGTGTCTGGGCGGTGGATACATGTAAGGAGCACCTTGAGTTGCAACAAAACCTGGTGGATGCTGCTGGGGAGGTTGCATTGAATGAACTACAGGTGTGCCACGAATGGATGCTTTTGGAGGATCCTCTGATGAAACATGTATTCTAGGACGCTTTTTTCCACTCTGCTGTTGCAGTTCAGTGTTAGGGGCAGTGACAGAAGTTGGTGCAGAGGAAAGAGAGACCTGCTGATCTAATTTAGATTTAGACGAGGAACAAGGTGTGATTTTGGCTTTTGATTTTTCAATGATAAGAACTTTCTCTTCTTTCTGTTTTTCCAGTTGGACAATTTGTTCTTTGAGGATTGCAGGTGAGATGCCATCAATCTTGCAATCCGTGATGCATTTGACCACAGCTTTCAATGCTTTTACCTCTTTGACAATGGCTTGAATCTGCAAGGTTAATAAATCTTTACATGATATTCCTTAAGAAACTAATAATAGTCCAAAACAAAATACATTGTGATCATATACCTGCCCTCCATTAGATTTTCTCTTTTTCCTGGATAGTTGCTTAACATTCTTTTTGGAAGAATTGCTCAAATAGTCCTTTAAAATGGGTACCGGTGGGAACTTGTCGACCATATCTAATGCATAGATATATTTAACAGCCTCTATTGGCTGCTCCTTCTTAATGAGATTTTGAATAAAATCTGTTATGGCAAAGAAGTTACCGTAAATACCATCAAACTACTCAAAATGAGGCAATTGCTACTAGTAGTAGTAGTGAAAAGATATGTGTGTTGCCATATGCAAAGAAAACTTCTCAACAGTTTCCATGAGTAACGCAGACTGTCACAGCATGGCATATTGGATAAATTAATGATGACAAAAATCAATACAGGACAAAGTACTTACTTGGGATCTTATCTGCTAAACCAAGTACTTGAACCAAATCAGCAGCCTCTTTACGCCACTCATCAGCATCCAGAAGAACAAGAAGTTTGTCTGCATCGAAAGTAGAGGCCAAACCATAGGCAGCTAAAAACTGTAGGAAACAAATGACCTCCAAATGATCATTTTTCTTCTCTGCCAATGTTGTTTCCCAATAAAATGCAACTTTTTTAGCCTCTTCTTTTATATCAGGATTAATCTGGGGTGAGACCATCCTTAACTGCTCCAGCAATAAGATACAACTCTTTTTTGAAACTCGTAACTTGATGTCCTTATTTCTCTTCAAGTTGAAAGGATGGGAAGCATTCATTACATCCAAAACAAGCCTTCCCGGATCACATGCAAGTCGAAGAGCAGCAGCAATCTCACCATGTTCTAAATCATTATCGTCATGTTTTTTAAGTAACAGTTTCAAATCCTCCTTACTCCTGTTAAAAGAAAAAGCTTTAGGCTTATGCTGAGGATCCAGGGATGAAGAAGCCTCCTTGCTTTCTAGTGGTGAATCTCCTAATGAGGATTGCTGAGTCTTTGCATGGAAAGGATCAAAGCGGTTTGCTAACCAAGTGAAACAAGAAACATTGATTACCACTAAATTGGCCAACATGTGAATCAGAAATATAAACCAAAAGAGGCAGGCAAAAAAGAGCGAAGTTGCACTACAAAAGCTGAAGCATTGGGTTCTCTAGGTAAGAACCTAGTAACAAATGACAATGGTGTAGCAGTGCAGATATACAAATTTATCAAGGAAGTGCAGATAATTTATGTCCAGAATTCAAAGAGGTCATGGCAACAAAAAGGAAAATATCATGTAGCAGTTACAAATATCAGGTAGTACCCAGTGCTGATTTTAAATGGTGCATAGGGATGAGTATTCTGGGTGTCCTAAGCTACAGCATATTAGCATTTGCATGTAATAGGAGGTGCATTCAAGGATGTATTATAATGCACAGAGCAAAGTTAATCATACTCCTAAATGTACTAATCACACTAAATTATTCAGATGAGAACTAGTATAAAGAATCATATTGAAGCCTACCAAACTTCAGTATCTAGACAACTCAAATGTGGCCTACCCTGATCAGCACCAGAACAAGAATTTGGAAGATCTTTTGGTGACATATCTGTCCAAGAACGTTTACTTCCACTCAACTGTTGTGATCGAGTCTTGGGGAAAGGCACAGAATTTGAGGTGGTCGATGGAAAACTGGTAAGAGCCACACTTGTGGTGGATGCAGATTTGGGGGCAAGCACAGGGGCATCAACTGCAGCATAATTAGGGGGCAAACGTTTCTTCCTATTCCTTCGTTTCTTGCATGCAAAGGCAGCCACCTTTGTTTTTCTATTTGAGATTTGTCTCTCCATAACATCTATCAAATGCTTAAGGTTTCCAAGTGAGGGTCCAAATTCAATATTGAATTCTTCAATGCATCTTACTGCACAACTCAGATCAGCTATTCTTTTGTTTGTGGCCTCAGTCTGTTAACAATTTCTTGTAAGAACACAAACTAGGGAGGAGGCATGATATAAAAAGGGAGAATGGTAACATACCTGTCCTTCAAGTGATTTGTTTCCCTTTCTAAACTTTTTGGCAGCACTCTTGGAACCCTTTAGGTAATCATTCAATAAAGGTACAGGTGGGAACTCATTAACTAGCTCAAAAGCATAAATAAATCTAATGGCCTCAACATGCTGCTTCTTTCTGATAAGATTTTGAATAAAACCTGTTGCACATATTGCAGATATAATGATAACCCCATTGGGAGACAAGAAGATAACAAAATTAAATGAGAAGAATAATGAACTGAATGGCGTAAATGAGGTTCTTAAAGAAGCATTGCAACTTCAATATTATAGTACTAACTACAAAGAAAATATAGGACAATATTCATTAACACAAGCGCACACGTATAGAGGTATATATTTCATGAAAGAAGGGAAAATTACATGATAGCTTAGACATAAAGAACTTCCAGATAACTATTTGTTAAAATACATATATGTGTACTATTACATGAAGCTTAAACCTTAGAAACGTACCAGATATCTTTTCTGCAAAACCCAGGACACGAAATAATTCAGGAGACTGGCGATGTTTTGCAACTATCTCCAATTGAGTTAAGAGATCATCAGCATCAAAAGCAGAGACCAGTCCATAAGAAGCTAAAAGCTGCAAAAACCCTAAGACCTCAAGAGAATGCCCAGCGTCTCCCTTAATTTTTGTTCTCCAATCAAAGGCAAGTCTCATTGCTTCTTTTTTCACATGAGGCCTAATTTCTGGTGATATTTTCATCAGTTGCTCTAGTAAGAGTATGCAACTCCTTCTAACAACCTCTTCTTCGAACTCCATATCTCCCTTTTTCAAATGGGGAGGGAAAAACCCTTGCATTGCATCCAATACAAGCTTTGCAGGGTCGGATGAGAATCCTAGTGCAACAAGTACCTCATTCCTCATTGAATCATACTCCCCACGATGCTCATTTAAGAAAATCTGCAAGGCCTTCCCATCCATATTCACAGAAAAATGAAGATTAGCATTGGGATAGTCCACAGCATTGTCAACCACACTGGTATTTGGTGGCTCAATCTTCACGCGGATAGTATGACCATGAACAAAATGCTTCTCTTTCATTTCCAGTTCTCTGCACTGTTTTTCAAATTGTCTCTTCTTCTCTTCAAACTCTTTACATCGTTCCATAAACTTCTTTTTTTCAGATTCCACTTTCTCACACCGTGCTTTAATTAGCTTCTCCTTCAATTCAAGATCGTTAAATTTACCATCAATCTTCTCATCTTTCACTCTGAATTCTTCGTATTTTTCCTCAAATTTCCTTTCCTTCGCTTCAAATTCCAAAATCCGCCTGCTAAAATTTTCTTCTTTGAGCGCAAGTTCTTTGCAATGCTCTTCAATTTGTTCCTTTTTCAACTTCAATTCATTGAAAAATCGCTCACATTCCTTCTCTTTCACTTCAGTCTCGCTCAAAATCTCTCTAACCTCAGCAGCCCTCTTCTCAATTGAATCATTAAACAACTCAAGCTTCTTCTCAGCATCTCTAATCTCTCTCAATTTCAACTCTAACTCTCTGCCAGATTTCTCAATCCGCTCAATTTCTCTCTTCCTCTCCTCAATCTCCTTCCTTTGATTCAACTCAAAATCCTTCTCTTTGGCCTCAATCTCTCTAAATCTCTCTTTCACAAATTCTTGAACAAGTTCCAACTCCCTCTCTCGCTTCTTGACATCCTCCAAAGTCTGTTGAACCGATTCTTGGAAAGAATCAAGCTCCACGGCGCGTTGTTCGATGGCATTGTGAGCGGAGGCGAAGTGATCCTCTATGTCCTTCCATTGAAGGGTAAGTAAGAGAATCGAAGAAGCGCGATCTTGAAGTTGATCGATGGTTCGGCGAAAGGTTTGTCTCCTTAAGTCGGAGAGTTTCAACTCAGAGGAAATATTATCCTCCATTGAAGCCTATGACTATCAGTAAGCGTCGCTACAGAAAAAGGAGGCTCTGCTTTTTATTTTGGTTATAAAAAAGACGACCAAAGACAGTCGGTTCGCAGATTGCTGACGTCAAGACGTCATCGTGGGTAAGGATTCCTTAGCCAAGAAGGATTAATAAATGAAAATTTATCATTAATATAATCAAATAATAATTTTTTTTTTAATATATACTCAATTAAAATATTATTTTATTTTACTAAATTATTTTTAATTTTTAATAATATATGAAACAGAAGTATATTAAAAATTAATAAATTAATTACCTTTTTAAAAAAGGATGCATGTGTATAATATAATTATAAAAGTATTTTGATAAAAAAATATTGCAAAAGTATTAATCCATTTGACTGAAGAATATCATCATGAATAAACTAAGATCAGATATTGGTCTTAGAAGAGCTCTGTTTGGATTTTCTTTAATAAATTAATTATATTTATTATGTCATTTGTTGAATATATAACATCGACCCTATAAAATATGCAAACAATTAGTACAATTAATAATTTTTTAAATTAATATTATAAATAACATTGGTGTCTAAAAATTTTTTTTAACGCCACTCCTATTTATTCGGTTAAATTTCATTATTGAGTAATATAATTTATTTAGTAAAATTAATTTTTTTTTAAGAAGAATATATTCTTCTGATTTTAAAGAAGTATAATTTATATATTCTTTAAAAAAATAAAATATTAACCTATAAATTATCAAATTTCATAAAAATAACTTTTAATAATTTAAATGAAAAAATAATTATTTTATATATATATAGTAACAGGTAAGTTTTTTTTTTTTTAATATTACCATATCACATGCTGTAAAGAGAAATTGACCTATTAAAATAATAACAAATTACTTATTAATTTTCAATTTGTTTTCCTTTCTTCATTAATAAACTATTTTGCATCTACTTAAATAGGAAATTTCTAAATTAATTTTAATTGATTTCCTTTTTTTTTTCTTGATTAATAAATCAATTTTCACTCATATCAATAAGAAATTACTTAACTAATTTATATCCTATTTAGTAAAAAGTATTTTCTTTAATTGTTTTATATGCAAATATAGTTATATATAAAAATATCTTATTTAATTTTTTAATTATTTTTTCTTCACTATATTAACAAAAAATTAATTTTTTGTACAAGTAGATTTTTTTTTCAAAGGTATGTGTAGAAATTGTTATTATTATTATATTATTATAATTAACTTAAAATTAATTTCAAATTTAAGGCTCCATTTATTTCATGAAAAATATTTTTTTGAAAAGTATTTTTTACATTTTCTGATATTTTGGGTACTTAGAAAAATTAATCAATAGAAAATATTTTCTTCGTCAAAAGAAAACTAAGTTATTTTTTAAGAAAATGACTTCTATTTTTTAAAAGAGAAAGTCATTTTTTTATTTTCTGAACTTTAACAGTCTTATTAAAATGTGAATACATTTATATATATATGAAATAAATACATATCATTAATTTAATATTACAACCAAATAACGAAAAATATTTTTACATTATATATAAATTATTTTCTATGAAACAAACGGAACCTAAATATTACTTATCAAAAAATAAAAGTTAATCATGATTTTATTATTTTTTATGTTTTACATAATTATTGTTAATATCATTTTTTCTATAAATTTAGAACATACTATTTTAATTAATATAATTTTGATATTGATAAAATAAGTTATAAAAATAATATGTGGAATAATTACTAAAAATATTATATTTATATATGTTAATTTATATTTAAATAACAAAATAATTAAAATTAAATATTTAAAATAAATTATTAATTATTATAGAAAGCAGAAGAATTTAAATCTATAAAAATATACAATTTGCAAAAAAAAAGAATTCTTATATATTATTTAATTTTATAATTTATATTAAAAAACGTAAAATAAAATTAAGAAATTTAATATAAAACAAAAACATTAATAGTTGCCAACCACAGGGGTTTACTAGTTACAAAATAAATTATAAATACGTGTTAAATTAAATAAATAAACTAAAAATTCGATTATAAACTATGATTCGACTATAAATTTTAGAATTTATTTAAAATGAATTCTATTATTTGATATGGCACAAATTAAAATATAAAATTTAATTAAATTTTATAGAGTTCATATTTATATAATTTTAGAATGTCTCCATTATTCAAACTAGTCTCAAGAATAAAATTAAAAATTTTCTATAAAATTCCAAAAAATCCATAATAAATTCATAATAAATATAAAATAAATTCACATGTCTCATAAAAATTTAAGAGTGAAATTAATGGTACTTGGTTATATGAATTTTGTGAAATTCATTTTAAATTCCATCTAATTTAATAAGAGTTTGTTTTAATTATGACAAAGTTCTAGAATTAAATTAAATACACAAAATATAAAATTCAATTTGAATTCCAGAATGAAGTTGACTGATAGAATATGATCCTTTGCTTTCAAGTTCATTCACAGCAGCCAAAATCAATAATGCAGGATTGAGGGGGAAAAAAAAGGGAAAAACCTGAAATTTTCAAGGCCTACACCATTTTGGGAGAGGTAGAAGAGGAGAACGATGCTATTGCTAAGTCCTGGCAGGTCCAATTTTGGATGCCATAGAATCTTGAATCTGGGGAAATTGAGACGGTTTTGCAGGAACAGACTTGGACAAAGAAAGGAGACAGAACAGAGAAGTGATATTAGGGCACGGTTGGGGCTGTGGGGACGGTATTGCATCAACTTGCCGGCCGTGGAAAATAGAGCAGAAAAAACAGGGGAGGAGATCGGGGTATTTATGTTTTTTTTGTTGGTTCAAGGTCTAATACCAGAAAACCAGGGAAGGTTGTGAAGGACACAAGCGGAAAACACAATTATGAAGGAATTAATTGGCCTTGGGATGCTTCAAGAACATTACGATTTTGAAAGTAAGGTTTGAGTCTCTGAATTCCAAGGAAAACCATGCTTTCTTGAAGTTGAGTAGCAAATTTTTGTTGCTAAAGCTGCAAATTCCCATATCCGTCATTGATTGAAAATGGTGGAAAAGCAATACTCCCATTTAGCCTTGTATATATATTGTAACCTATATAAAATGATAATAAAAGTAATATTCCCCTAATTCTCTCTGGAACGTTTTGAAATCATAGGTCCTACTTCAGTTGCTGTATCACATGTCAATGTCTTTCAATTTTAACCGAACCTAGCGTATCAATCCATGTATCTCTTCTTCAACCACCAAATCTCTACTAAAATCAAATTACCTTTTTCTGACTTCAAGCTCCCTCAACCTGCTTCTCTACTCCTTCCTGCTCTACAAGGCAGTCTCTAAGCTAAGGCCTCCAATGGTAACCAGAATTTCTAGGCATGTTCCCCTGATAAGGAGTTGCATAATTATAATACAAGTAGCCGAACTACAAGTTCAAAGGGGGGTAGCCACGCAAACTATGATGTCTGGCTGTTGTATTCAAGTAAGGTGCACCATGAACCATAAACAGACTTGCTGGCTGCAGGAAACGAGATTGCATTGGATGAATGACACGACTAATACTACCAAAGGCTTTTCGACGCTTCCCTGATAATACAAATGTTCAAGGTCTGCTAACCTGATTTTCTGTTCCAGTCTTGGGAATAGCTAAAGCTAATGAAACAGTTGGGGAGATGGAGGTGGCTGTGATGGGACGAACAGTGCTAACAGCAGTTGCAAAGGAGGAGAAGGCAGAAGCAGTGCAGCAGTAGAGGCACCAGTTGGAGGACAGGCGGTGTGATGGGATCTGTGATGGCAGTGGCTGGAGAGGAGGAGGCGACTGTTTCATGAGTGTTAGCAGGGGTAGCAGTGGAGTTAGCAATTGGAGGAGATGATGTGGTAATAGCAGAAGCAGCACCAACAAATGTACTTAGATCATCATATTCATTTACTGAGACAGCTATCCGAGGATGCTTCTTGCTAACCTGCTTATCTGTTCCAGTCTTGGGGATGGTAGCTAAAGGTGATGAAATGGCTGGGGAGATGGAGGCGGCTGTGATGTGACCAACAGTGCTAAGAGTGGTTGCAGAGGAGGAGAAGGCAGAGGCAGATGCAGCGGTAGAGGCACCAGTAGAAGGAGAGAAGGTTGTGATGTGATCAGTGATGGCAGTGGCTGGAGAGGAGGCGACTGTTTCAGGAGTGTCAGCAGGGGTAGCAGTGGAGTTAGCAATTGAAGGAGATGATGTGTTAATAGCAGAAGCAGCATCAAAAATGCACTTGGATCATCATTTACTGAGACAGCTGTGCAAGGACCCTTAGTTCTGCCCTGCTGTTGTGATGGGGCAGAGGCAGGCCCCATGGTTGAGGCCTTCGTTGGAGAGATGAGAGCAGGACTTCTGATGGACTCGGATTGAGGTGCAGAGCCACAAATGGCAGCAGCAACCTTGGGGGCAAAACATTTCTTCCTATCAGATGGTGGCTTAGCTGCCAACAGAGCTTTCCTAGTTGAATTTGCATCTTCCAGAGATCTTATTTGTTGCCTCAGGTACTTGGGTGACAGTTTAGATTTAATCTCGTAATCTTCAATATATCCCAGTGCAGCCCTTATATTAATGACTCTTTTATTCATGGCCTCAATCTGTCAGCAAGTCATTGTAAATATATTCGTAAGACAGCAAAACTAATGAGAAGGCACTGTTACAGCAAAATATAAACAAACCTGTGCTTGAATTGATTTGCCTCTCCACCCTTTTCTGGCAACACTCCTGGAATCCTCCAAATAAATTTCCAATAAAGGTACAGGTGGGAACTCATTGACCAGCTCAAATGCATAGATGAACCTAATGGCCTCAATTTATTGGTTCTTTTCTATTAGATTTTGAAGAAATCCTGTTCCACAAAAATGAAAAGTTGCGGTCATATGGCCCCATAGAGCACCGAAAAAAGAGCAAACAAACGAGCATAGCGAGCCACTTGATTTAAATTAGAGATGATTCAGCTGAGCTTCATGGAATTCTAAAATCTCTTCGAAAGATCAGCTCTGGTTGTTTCTTACTAGGAAAAGAACTAGGAAACACAGAAGAGATTTAGTGGAAGTAGGATAAAGTGCCCCTTGCACTTACTACAATTAAGAAGGAAAAGGGGGATGGGGAAGGGAATTCAGATTTGCATCCCATGATAGAGTCCAAGAATTACACTTCTTGATGTTATCACATCAACCAAACTCTTACATGAAAGAAATCTCACAAAATTTCAAGTTCTTGGAGGGGGGAAAAATTAAGCAAGCCAAGTAAATAATATGCCTGCAAAAGACTTGAGAAAATCCAACCTAACATGGTTTCAAATATATGCACATACGATAGATAAATGAAAGGCTCCATTTGGATAGATGTGAATTCCAAATTATGAGATATTTGAATTTGACATTATGTTAAAATTTTATAATTTTTTAATCCAAATCCTCATTCATTTCAAATGCAAGCCTATGCAAATGAAGCCTAATAGAAGATCAATGAATTTTCCATGTCAGGGGCCATATTCAAAATAAAGATAGATAATATTTGTGAGGCAAATTTAGAAAAGGACAACGTGCATGACACGAATAGCCTTCAATTGAGATTGATTTTCCTTTTTAGTAATATGAACTTACTAAGGAGACAAAATGAGAAAATGACAGTAGCACTTCTCAAATAAAACAAGCACAAGCCATTTTTGTGAAAAATGTGGAAATAATTCCAAACAATTCTAATAAATTAGTAATTATATACTTTACATGTCTTAAAATGTGTCATCAGTTATTATCTTGTCATTCTGCAACTAATTTCTTGATGACCAAATAGTACAGAGCAAATCACACAACCCACTATATCAGAGGACGATCATATGCTGCGGTTACATTCTCCCACAAATACCCTTCACAATTCTGCATTCACACCTCAGAAAATAGTAAAGTGTTTGATCATATGCATTTTGTCTTTGCTAAGTAAGAAAAAATTGCAAACTCAAAAGAATACAGTACTCAGTGTAGAGAAAATACAGGACAGCAATTGTCTACAAATGCATATGCATGTACATATGTAGTAAAATTCATGAAGCCTAGACTTTAGACACTTACCAGATATCTTTTATGTCAAATCCAGGACACGAAATAATTCAGGAGCCTGGGCATGCTGCGCTACAATCTCCAAATGTATTAAGAGCTCATCAGTGTCAAAGGCAGAGGCCAATCCATAAGTAGCCAAAAGCTGCAAAAATCCCAAGACCTGGAGAGAATGTTCGGCATCTACCTTCATTTTTGTTATCCAATCAATGGCAAGTTCCATTGCATCTTTTTTAACATCGGGCCTAATTTCTGGCGATATGCTCTTCAATTGTTCTAATAAGACAATGCAACTCCTTCTAACAACGGCTTTTCAAATACAAAATCTCCTTTCTTCAAATTGAAAGCATAAAACCCTTCCATTGCATCTAAAACAAGCTTTGTAGGGTCTGATGAGAGTCTCAGAGCATTAAGTACTTCGTTCCTCATCAAATCATAATCCTTGCAATGATCATTTAAGAACATTTGCAAGGACTTTCTATCAGAAAAATGAATATTAGCATGAGATTGTGGTGGCTCAATCTTAACAAGGTTCATATGGCTATTAACTAATTGTTTTTCTTTCAAATAAAATTTCTTAAATCTTTCTTCAAGTTGCCTCTCCTCTAATTCAAATTCTTTCACCCTTTCTGTGAACTCCTTATCTACCAATTCAAGCTCTCTACAACGATTTTCAAGTTGCTTCTCCTTCAATTCAAGTTCTTCACATCGTTCCATAAGCTTCTTGTTTTCCAACTCCATTTCCTCACATCGTGTTTGAATATGCTTCTCCTTCAATTCAAGCTCTTTGAATCGCTCCTCAACCTTCTCATCTTTCAATTTCAATTCTGCGCATCGTTCCCCAAGATTCTCTTCCTTCAATTCTAGTTTCAATTCTAGTTCTATAAACCGTCCACTAAAATGCTCATCCCTGAGTGCAAGCTCTTTGGAATGATCCTCAACTTGTTTCTCTTTCACTTTCAACTCACTGAAGAAGTGTTCGCATTTCTTCTCTTTCGCTTCAACCCCTTTCAATCTCTCATTAAGCTCTCTCTCAATAACCCTAATATCGTCAGCTTTCTCTTGATTTGAAATATTAAACAACTCAAGCTTCTCCTCCGCATCTTTAAGCTCTCTCAACTTTCTCCGTGTAGATTGTCTCACCACCTCAAGCTTTCTTCTTGATTTCTCAATCCTCTCAATCATTCTCTTCCTCTCTTCAATCTCCTTCCTTTGACTCAACTCAAACTCCTTCTCCCTAGCCACAATCTCTCTCAACCTCCCATTAACAGACTCTCGCACTACTTCCAATTCCTTCTCTCTCTTCTTAACGTCCTTCAAATTTTGTTCTACTGATTCCTGGATTGGGTGGAGTTCCGCGGCGCGTCCATCGATGGCATTGTGAGTGGACTCAAAGTGCTCTTCTCTCTCCCTCCATTGAAGAGTAAGCATTAGAATCGAAGAAGCGCGATCTTGAAGTTGATCGATTGTTCGGCGGATGCTTTGCTTCCTCAACTCGCTGAGATTCAACTCAGAGGAAATTGTCTCCCCCATCATAGTAACAGGACATATGTAAAAAGCTTCCAATACTTCAATGAAAACCAAAACCCTAACCCTAGTAATGCATACGTAAAAAGCTTCTATGGAGAGAAGAAAAAATGGAGGGAAACCCAGAATCCGTCCAAGCGGAGGAAAAGAGTACCGGGTAGGGCCCATGAGATGGAACTTGGGGGACAGGTTTTTTGAGGTAGTATAATGACGGACTGTGATGTAGTATCGAACTATCGATAACGGTAGTGCCTGTTTGCTTATGGGCCGGGTAAGTTGAGGCTTGCCTCGCTTGGCCCACTTAAGAAATAGATAATTACAGAAAAAAAAAATCAATAATTATGATAATTTATAATGCAATTTCACATGATTATAATTGCCAAATAAAATTTTATGGTTCGTTCATAGAAATTTTTTTTGTTAATTCAAATTATATAAATAGTGAATATAAAAGAAATTCCTAATCAAACACCATTTAGTTTCATTTTTTTCTTTTCATTATAAGACTGTATTTTAATTAAACAATTATAAATAATAACTAAACAAATTTAATTTGGTAAATAAATTTATTTTTATTATTAATAAAAACAAAATATTTTTACTTAAATTTCTAATGATAACAATGATAATGATCACGTCAGGTGATGATTCAAAATAAAATTAGCGCTTTTGTATTCTTACTTTCTCTTCTCAATTGATCATTAAGCTGTACATTGCTAACATTCATCATTAGATTAACAAAATATTCAATATAAAACATGGCTAAATATACTTCCTTTTAGATGCTTTTGGTTTCTGTACAAAAGAGTTGGCCATCAAAGATGGAACTTCACTACTAGGTTAACACAAAGTCTGAAGCAAAAACAAGCAGATTACTCACAAGCTTCTGATACAGCAAAAGAGGAGAGTGGAGGGTTAGATGAGAGTCAAGATCACAAGATATATACTGACAAAAGCCCTATGACATAAACTTAGAAAGAACCCAGCTACCACAGCCATTTTTCCCTGGAGCAAAGCTACAACCTTAGGAAGCTTATCTTGGGACGCTTGTTATTACCCTGGAATTGCAATCTATCCCTCGAGTTCTGGTTATGTAGCGATGGCTTGGGGCCAGATGTGCCAATAGTGTGATTATTTCCACCTTGCACTTGTGGTTGAACAACAAAAGGAGGGGCTGGTAGAGAGCCTCTGATGCTTGCCTTTTGCTTTTCCAGCTCAACGATGAGATCTGTGACCTTTTGAGTTGGAAATCTGGATTCAAGCTTGTAATCTGCTACGCATTCTAATATGGTTCTAAGAGCAGCTACTCCTTTATCTATGGCCTCAACCTGCAAAAAGATCCGTAATCAACAAATATGATTTCCATGTAATTGAGAACATGAGTGCACGTATAATGACAATTGGATCAGTGGCTGGGAAGCAAATAAAATTGGCAGGGCAAAAGAAGCATTTGACATGCCTGTGCTTCAGGCAAATCCTTTCCATAAAGGGAGATGTATGCACTCCTCTTTATGTTATCCACGTGTTTTTGCAGGATGACCTCTGGAGAGAAATCTTCAACTAGCCCATATGCATAACTAAATCTAGCAGCCTCTATATGTTGTTTCCTTTGAAGAAGATTCTGAACCAACACTGGCAAATTAAAAAATTGTTAAAAAAGAGAAGTTGCGGGCTTCACACACCTAACTGCCAAATCAGATGGCGAAATCAACATTTTGCAGCAACAAAAAGACAAATAAAGGGAAAACGAAATCATAATTAATCAAGTGATCCCTACATGTCAATGAACAAGGATGGTACAACAATACAGAAACATAAGTATCAGAACCATAAATTATAAGAGCGGAAAGCTGTTTTATGGAGGACCATCCAACTGATTATACTACTATTAGAAAATGCTCTCTTTTTCAATTCCTAATACCTTTTACTTGGTTTTTCAGAAATATCATGGAATGCACTATATTCATATGAAGAAATTTTACCAAAGTACCAGTTTTTCTTCACTTGCCACATTAAAAGAATCTCTCTTAGTTCATGTTTATGACAAACTAATGCAAGAAACTAGCTGTCAAAAACTAAAATTCATACACATAATAACTAAAAGAGACACTAAACAGAACAATCTCACCATTTTGCCTTCGACGGTTCAACCTTTATATACTGCATCAATTCAACCAGAAAACCCAAGATGCATGCTCTCTAACTAAAAGCCCCATATTTCTAATATTCCACTTTGTAAACCACCACAAATACACAGCAAATTAGATTGGGAAGAACAATATCTAATAGCTAAAATTTTCCAAGCAACAAAATCTATGTTAAACATTCAAAAGTAAATGGCAATATAAGAATTTGAATAAATCGCAAAGAATAAACGTCTAAAAGAAACCCAAAAACAAAAACACAAGTACACTGGAAAAAATGCACAATAAGTCAAAGAAGATAGGACAATGCACACAACATACACATGCAAAATCGCATATATGACTCACAAATGCACACATATTGCATGAAATATGCCAATACACACAGAGATGTCGAGTGGATTGTTAGGGAACTTACCAAAGATCTTAGCAGTGAAACCAAGGATCCGACATATTTCAGGAGCCTGTCTGAGATGAGCAACAATATCAATAAGCCCTAAAATCTCGTCTCCACCAAAAAAAGACACTAATCCATATATAGCCAAAAAAAGCAAAAAAGCCCAAACTTCCATTTGATTCTCTGTCTGCAATCCTATATTTACTTTCCAGGAAACTGCCAACTTTTTAGCTGCTTCTTTCACTGGAGGACTTATTTTTGGTGAGACTTTCATCAGCTGCTCCAACAGTAGGACCTTACTCCTGAAAACACTTGCATCAAGTCCTCCACCCTCATTCTTCCAGTGGTGGAAATATGACCCTTGCATCACATCCAAAACAAACTTTGCTGGGTCTGGTGAAAACTTAAGGACAGCTAAAACTTCTTGGGGCTTCAAATCATACTCACCCAATTCCTCATTTTGGAACAAAAGAAAACTACCTTCTGTGATCACAGTGGACTGAAAATTTGCAGATGAAGAACATACTGGATCACTGACATGCAAATGCTCCATTTGCTCAACTTTTACATGGGAAAATGAATTGTTGCTCCCTAAGCAAGTGAAGTATGAAACCATTGTTATTGAAATAGATCATGATCACAGATATCTTGAAACTATTATAACCTAAGCTACTATTAAGTAGAGTTTTTTTGACAATAATAAGGTCCTTCAAAATGTCAAACAGCACTAAAATATTGAAGGTAACCAACCTATAATCATGGACCAAAGAATTTTAGAGCAATTGCAGAAAATTACAAGTTCAAAATCTTGAAGTTTATAGGAGTTGACAGTGGCAGTGTGAATGGTTTACCAAATAAGTTTTATCTTTCCTATCAGAAGTGAACCATTATGTCACATTAAGTTTATTTGCTTTCATTTTTCCTTCTTCTCTTGGCACTCGAAAGAAGAATCCATACCCACCCACATAATCGACCCCATATCACCAAACTAATCCCTGCCTGAGATTTGATCCCAAGATTTTATGCATATGTCTAAGATTGGCAAAAAGAAAAATGCATCCATAAAAAGCAAGCCTAAGACACCAATAATCATATATGAATCTGCAGCAATAGGAACAGAAGGCAGAATAATAGGAAACAGCAGAAAAACTGCCCAAAAGGCAACCCTATTAAATAGAAGGACAGAAGGAAGGACCATAAATATCTTCTTGATATAGATATACATGCATACATGAATGCCCATGTAGAAATACCCAATTCATTTGCTTGACAGAACATAGTGGAAATACACAAAACTTAATAAATAACCTGTAAGTATTGCAATCACCAACAATGGCTTTCAGCAAAGATGATTAGATCAACAATGAGATTCATAGTGGTGAACAAGGAGCACTCTATAAACAAAATATTCAGGAACAATAAGTGAAAGACAGAACTTACCAGATAAACTCTCTGCATTTCCAAAAGCCTGTCTTAATTCAGGTGCCTGCCTGTGCTGAGAAACAGTATCAAGAAGACTTTGAATCTCATCAGGGCTGAAAGCAGAGTACAGTTTAAAGGCACCCAAAAGCTGCAAAAAACCTAACACCTCCAGAGAGTTCTCTTTCACTGCACTCATCCTTGCCTTCCACTCACCGGCGAGCTTCATTGCCTGTTGTTTTATTTCTGGCTTAATCTGTGGGGATACTTTCAGCAACTGCTCCAACAGAGTGGTACAACTCCTCCTAATGACACTCAAATCAAACTCCACATCCCCCTTCTTCAAACCTTGGGGGTAAAACCCATGCATAGCATCTAATACCAACTTTCCTGGGTCTGGTGACTTTTGAATAGCCGTGAAGACTTCGTTGTGAACCAAATCATGATTTCTCAAATGTTCATTCAAGAGCAACTGCAGCTTTTGTCCATCATTTGTGATAAAGTTTTGACAACCCACAGATAGAGAATTACCAGTATTGTTAAGCATCAAATTCCCAGGTTGCACAATTGCTAATTGTGAATGAAAATTGTCATTCAATTGTTTCTCTTTCAATTCCAATTGTTTACATCGTTCTTCGACTGATTTTTGCATTAAATCAAATTGTTCTCTTTCTAGTTCAAACTTCTTCACACTTTCTTCAAATTGCCTCTCTTTCATTTGAAGTTTTTCCCAGCATTCTTCTAATGTTCTTTCCAGGGAATCAAAATACTTCTTCTTTTCTTCATGCTCTTTGTGAAATCTTTGTATTGAATCCAATTCTGCCTCTTTTAATGCAAGGTTATCAGAGCATTCTTTCAAAGATTTTTCCATCAAATCAATACTCTTCTTTTTTGATTCAAGCTCTTCAGAGCATTCTGCAATTGATTTTTGGACAGTGCTTCGCTGTTTCTTCATAGCTTCAAGCTCCTCACTGCACTCTATGATTGATATTTGGACTGATTGCAGCAGCTCCTTCTTCAATTTAAGTTCTTCATTCCGTTCTCCAATAGATTCTCGAACAGCATTATATTCCCTGTCTTTCAATTCGAGATCAACACAATATGTTTTCATTGTGTCTTTGAGTGAACTGAGCTCCTTTTCTTTTAAATTAAATTCCTTGGCCCGCCGTTTTGCATACTTTTGGACAACATGTAATTTCTTCTCTTCTAACTGAAGCTTTGAGGAGAACTTTATAATAGATTTTTCAATCCTCTCCACCTCTTTCTCTTTCAATGTCAGCTCTGCACAGCAGTCATTAATAGAATTCTTTATTGCATCATGTTGTTTCTCTTTAGCTTCAAGTTCTTCAGCATTTTCTTCAATCAACATTTTGATGGAATCAAGATGTTTCTCTTTTGAACCAAGATCTTTCAACCTCTCCTCAATCAACTTCTGGACAGAATCTAATTTCTTCTCTTCTGCCTGAAGCTTTGAAGAAAGATTTCTAATTGATTTTTCAATCAACTCCACCTCTGTCTCTTTCATTTTCAGCTTTGCAGAACACTCATTGATAGAATTCTTTATTGCATCATGTTGTTTCTCTTTAGCTTCAAGTTCTTCAGCTTTTTCTTCAATCAACACTTTGATGGAATCAAGATGTTCCATTTTTGAATCAAGATCTTTCAAACTCTCCTCAATCAACATCTCGACAGAATCTAATTTCTTCTCTTCTGACTGACGCTTTGAAGAGAGATTTCTAATAGATTTTTCAATCAACTCCATCTCTTTCTCCTTCATTGTAAGCTTTGCAGAACACTCATTGATAGACTTATTTATTGCATCATATTGTTGCTCTTTAGCTTCAAGTTCTTCAGTGTTTTCTTCAATCAACGCTTTGATGGAATCAAGATGATTCTCTTTTGAATGAAGATCGTCCAACATGTCCTTAATCAATATCTGGACTCTGCTCAGTTCCTTCATTTTCAAGTTAACCTCTTTCTGGCATTCCTTGGTCATTTTTTGGGTTGCATCAAGTTCCTTCTTTTTCAAATCAAGCTCCATCAGGCACTGATCAATTGATTTTTGAATTTGACCCACTTGACTCTCTTTCAAGTCAAGTTTGCCAGAACATTTCTCAGTCAATTCCTGCAGCATTCCCAACTGCTTCTCATTCAACTTGAGCTCACACTTACAATCACTAATCAAGTTCTTTAATGCATCCAACTCCCTCTCTTTCAGCTCAAGTTCATCATTACAATCTGTAGTCAAAATTTTCACCTTCTCTAAATCACTCTCTTTTGTTTCAAGCTCCTTGGAACATTCGTGAAGTGACTTCTGCACTGATCCCAATTGCTGATCTTTTGCAAAAAGTTCCTTGCAACACTCCTCAACCTTCATTTTAACCAAACCTAAATTCATCTCCTTCAATTCAAGCTCCCCAGTAAGTTCCACTATTGATTTTTGAACTGTAACTAATTGCTTCTTTTTCACACTAAGCTCCTCATTACACTCATCAAGCTCCTTTTGCACCAATCCCAGTTGCTCTTTTTTCATACTAACCTTCCCATTACAATCCTCGACCTCTTTTCGAGCCAAATTCAATTGATTTTCTTTTAAACTAAGCTCCAAAGTGCACTCCTGAATCAACTTTTTAATCAAATCCAATTGTTTTTCCTTCATTTGAAGCTCATCCAAGCGTTCATTGACCCATTTAAACTTAATTTCAACCTCTTGATCACGTTGTTCGAGCACTTGGGTGTTTTCCATTAATTTTTCCTTTTCCAAATCCACTTCTTGTGCTTGCTTTAATAAAGAATTCTTTAACGAATCAAACTGGTCTTCTAAATCTTTCCATTGGAGAGTAAACAAGAGAATGGAAGACGCTTGTGCATGTGCTTGATCAAAAGATTCGCGCAGATTCTCTTTCTTTAACTCAGCTAGTTTTAAATGGTCCATTATATTCTCCATTGGAACAAAAACCTATTCAATGAACAGAAACGGAGTTAAAAATAAATAAATAAATAAATAAGCATGAACAGAGCACACTCTCATAATGCAAGCATATCTACAAACTAAGCCAAGCACAACAACCGCATTACAGGAAATTAGAAGTCAAAAATGGCAAGTTCCATATCTAGATCCTTCCCAAGAAGCAAAATCACTATCAAATTAATTTCTAGTGAAAATCATAAACCCTTTCATAAGAAACCAAAAATAAAGAAAGCAAAATGTACAACCAACTAAGACATTGAGGGTTTACTAAAGAACCAACCTTTTTGTCTCCCATCAGGCTAAGGACAACTTTTCTGCAAAACCCTAATAAGTATATATATGGTAGCTGCTATTTCTCTGGCTTTAGTCTAAAGCAAGAGGGTGAAATGGAGATGGCAAGAAACCTGCTTCGGAGCAGTTTCTGGGCGGCGAGGCAATGATAAAACTGACATGGCAATAGTTGAGGAGGAAAAAGAAGCGTCAATGATGTGACTGCAAGGAGAGAAACAAGAGAATATTGATGATTTATTTCCACTCTGTTCCGTCTTCAACCCAAACAAGGCTTCCTTCTCATTGATAAAGAGCGCTTTTGCACTTGCGACGAATTGAGAGCGCTCTCTTTTCTAAAGAAAGGAAAAGGTAAATTGTTTTTTAGCGAATGTATTTTTTTTTTAATAATTAACACTTATTTATTTATTATAAAAAATAAATTAAAAAAAAATTAATTGAGCAAACACTGCAATCATTTTTTCTACTTTTAATTCATCTAATAGTTAATGTTTCAATAATTTTGTTTGAAACAACAACTATATTAAAAATATAAAATCCTTTTATGGAAAAACTGAGAAATTCTAATAAAAGTAAAATTTTTATAAAAAATTATTATTTTTCTTATAAATTTTTTTATGTAAAAAAATGATTTGTTAATTTTTTATATTTTAATAAAAATAAATTTTTATTATAATATTCATATTAAATAAATAAATTATATTAAAAATAATTATTAAAAAATTATATAAATCTTCTTTTTAAATATATATGAATATAAAAGGTGTAATATTTCTTATTCAGGATTAATTTATATATATATATATATATATATATATATTTTTTTTTTTTTTTTTTTTTTTTTAAGTTAGCATCAATTTTTTACTTTTGACTAACTTTAATAAAAATAAAATATCTCTAAATGTTGTTTGGGCATTTAATTAGTGAAATATACTAAAATATATTTACAAAAATAATAGGAAAGAAGTATTTGACCAAATAAATTTTATATTTTTTAATTTATTTTTAAAATAAAAAATAAAAGTGTTAAAATAAAAATGTTTAAAAGTATAAAAATATTCTTATATTTTATAATTCTTTTATGAATATTTAGAAATGAAATTTTAAATTTTACTATTTAAAAAATAACTTTCCTTTTAATATTTTTCTTTCAATATTTAAATATTAAAAAAATTATTTTTTTTAATTTTTTTTTCTCATTATTTTCTTTTCCTCATTCAAACACATTGCTAAGAATTAAGATTTTAAAAATAAAATAAAAATAATTTTCATGAAATTTGCTCATTGACTGGGCCTGACCATCAGAGTGATTTTTATATGTTCCGAATCAGAAAAAGATTTTGATTTAATAGTGCCAAAAACTCAAAATTGAAAGCTCTGATTCTAATTTTACTGCCACCCCAATTTAATTTAATTTTAATTAAATTAATTTTTTTATTTTTAAAAAATAAATTTATTTTTAATCTTTAAGATTTTTAAATCTTAAAAAAATTCTTATTATTTAAAAAAAAAAGTATAGTTTGATTGGTTTTATTCGTCAAATCTCTCAAAATTACATTTGATTCACCTGATCACATAAAGGTGGTACATTCAAATATGGTATGATATTGAATTACTTAAATCTCTTAACATCAGTAATACAGTTTGATTCAATAATTAAAAATATATTATTATAATTCAATAATTAAAAATATATTATTTAATAAAATTATATTTAAATATCCACTTCCTCAATTGTCCAATTAAAAAAAAAAAAACTCCACATCAGTGAGATATAAAATATATAGACACCATTAGATAGTTAATGCTTTATTGATAGCAGAAACTTATTTCTTGGCTCAGCTATTCTTACACTCTCACTTTGATTTCTTGCTCGTGAGTAACAAGTTCCGACTCAACGCATCGGTCCTTACTTAAGCAGAAACCGGCTGAAGTTCACAATAAATAAGAAACCCAAATCTGCGTTAAATATCTCAGAAATGCTAGATCAGCATTAAATGCCTAAGATACGCTAAATCAGCATTAAATATTTAACTGAGGCTCATCATTCAGTGAGCCTTACTATAGGACTTATTCATTACACCATTTACTTGACAGGAAGTGGGCATTTCTGATTTAATTTGTGTAGATTTATAAGAGTTAACACGGCTAATAAAATTGTTTTATTAAAAAGCGTGTTCTTTGTTTTAATTTATATATATGTATTTATCTTAAAAAAAAAAAAAAAGGCATTTCTGCACTTCTATTGCTCGGGGAACTACCATTCTATTTCCTTTCTCCTGTTCTCTTACCTAAAAGATTATTCTAACCCTAAAATTTATTGATAATTTTAATCCAAACCGTAGAATAAAATTAAATTTATTGTCCTAGAATTTGCTCATTGATTTTGGAAGTCCCTTGATTACTAAACCAGACAGTTAGTGCGATTATGCTCCAAGTCAGAACAAACTATTTAGATTTAATAGTGCAAAATACTCAGAATTGGAAGCTGTCTCTAATTATAGTTCAATTTTAATCAAATTTAACTATTATTATTTTTCAAAGGAAAAAAAAAAAATCAATTTTCCGATTCAAGTCAATCAATTTCAGATAGCCCAATTTCGATCCCATTTTGTATTCGGACTTCAACCGTACCATGGCCAGGCTTAATAAAGACGATAATTAAATGTCTCTATAGATGAATAGATGATGCAGCCCCAAATAACTTCTTCAGTAAATATTTTGACTCAATTTCTCAATCAAATGAACAAAAACAATATCCAGACTCCATTGCTCAAATGATATATATATGATGGAACAAATTTTAGTATGGAATTTTAATCACATTTCATGCATTACATATCTGCGTGCATCCAACCGTTTCACGCAACTAGTGCCTCGTCAAAATACAACCATGGCAGCATGGCCTTTCACACAGGCAACCTCAATAACAAAGGGAAAATCATGTCACTAACAATATCTTCCAACTACTAAAATTATGCTCCGTCTAAGCAAATTCATTGTCACGACTTTGGACATGGTTTATGGACATTGAGTACTTGTTCAAACCAGCTTCATTTTCATCAAGAAGAAACAGGGGAACAGAAATTGGGGAAACAAAAATTCTAATTTGGTGATGCACATACTTCAAGGCCTAATTTTGATCCCATATTTGTTGCAATACACTCGTCAAGCCTTTATACGTACCACAAATGAACCTGTTCACATGTTAATTTCAAAGTTCCAACTGAGCAAATAAAATTATTGTGACAAGATGACTAAAAGTTATGTTAACCATAAATATCTCAGCAGATTCAATTTACCAAAACGGAAAGGAAAAAAGCATAAAGGATCTGTTTGAGATATGGTCAGGGTTGGATTAGAAAACACTAGAACTCATCTTATCAACTAGACCAAATAAGGAAGGCCCATCACCAAGAGAGCTCCAAATTTAAGCATAATGAATGAAAAATTATCAGGTAAATACTAGATAAACTCATATATACAAAATTACAATAGGTTAAAAAAAAGAAAAAAAGTACGTGGGGCTTGAAAGATACCAAAAAACAAAAAAAAGCTAGTTCAGAGTTTAAATCACTAAATTAAAATGAAGGAAAGCAGAATGCAAAAGAGATCTATGAAGGGCTTGAGAATGCAAATTAAAATAAAACCTTTATAAGCTGCAAATACTGACCGTACATGTTGATGAGCTTGCCACTTGCCAGAATTGAGCAATGGGAAAATTGATAAGCTGCAGTGGACTAAATCATGACAGAATACTTGAGATTGAAGAATTTGGTCAAGCTTCTGACTGCTCAAAATAAATGGACCCTAAATTGCATAAAGGAACGAGGAAAGCAAAACTGGACCAAAAAAATAAAAGGATGGAAGATTTATGTGAAATGGTAGAAAGCAAGGACTAGCTACTTTTTACGAGAAGTTAGCAATGAACATGGCGGCGTTTTCTGGTAAGAGTGAGACAACCATACCAAGAAATCAAAGACCATATTTGGAGTTAATCAAAGACCGTATTTGAAGTTAATGGCCCGATGAAGAATGTTTAAAATCACAAAGAATTGCAGCAACATATGCCAATGAACGTGAAAGGAAAACCAACGTCACTGTACTATTACAAAGTGATCCAAAGACATTTCTAGCCTGTTAACAAGAAATTGAACAAGCACAACGGACTTCATACATGAAAAGCCTTCAAATAAGATTTCCTCTCTAACAAGATAAGTTTAATAACAAAAAACTTTTGAATAGAATGTTCCTATACACAAAATGATGCACACTGCAAACTAGAAAAAGGGAGAAAAATGTATTCAAAATCCAGTTACTCACATGCTGGAAGATTGGATATGTCAGCAGAAACTGCACAAGGGATTCCTAAGTTTGAAAGAGCTCCCCGTATGATTCCGCAAGGGAAATAGAGATGCATGCCCATTGCTTGGGTAGCCTTGTTTTCAGCCAGTGCAGAAGTATCTTGCGACAAATCTACATTTTCAATTGATGGATCAACTGACATCCGTGCGAGCCATCGAAACTTATTATCTTGCAATACGAAAGTGCCCTACAAGATAACCACAAGCCAATTTGTCATCTACCGCAAGCACATTTTAAAGTTTCATCCAGGAAAACAAAACAAAAAAATCCCAAACTTACTCTATGATTTGTTTTCAAGTTGTCTATTTGCTTCTTGAAGACCTCAGACCAGAAGTCTTTACAGATGAACTTTATTGCCTCTAGATGATCACTAAACCGCGGCCGCTCCATGGTATACCTAAAAAAATTTACACTTTCACTCCATCCTTAAAGTTATCTCATTGAAATATTAAAAACTGGGCATAACCAACTCTAGATTTATAAGCCAAATCATAATTCCATTCAAAGAATATCTCCTCTCTCTCCTTTTTCTTTATTATGCTCTCTCAACTAATCATTTTAAATAAAGAAAGAAAAAGAAAGTTGGAGTTTATTTTCAAATCGAAGTTTTCCTATCCTTTCTTACACTTTCTCGGAAACCAAACACCTGAGAAATGAACTAAAAAAAAACTCAAAATTTGAACCTAGCAACATATTTCTGATTTGAAGATCTAATCTAACGAGCAAAAATATAAAATCAAAGAAAAAGATCAAAACAATTTATATATAATATGTAGACAAGATATCAGAAATCAAGAATATTCATAAAAAGAAGGAAAATTAAAGCTGAAAATTAGGGGATTGGAAAGGCGCGGTTGGGGTAGTACCGTTCAGCGAGCTGGTGGCCAACCTGATAGCCAATGGCCTCGATCCGACGGCCAGCGAGCTCAGGTTTATTGGCGTCGAAGCGATTGCAGTACGATGACACCATCTCCGTCAGCAGGCTATCGATGCAACTCTCCGACACTTCTCTTGCCATTCTCTCTCTCTCTCTCTCTCTCTCTTCCTTAGCCCAAAGTGAGATTGGCTACAGACCTACAGTTGATTCTGTTCTCTTCTATGAGTTCTATCTAGTCCTTGAGTGAGTAAAATGAGCGGGTCTTCCAATTTTTGGGTAGGACTTGAGCATAATCCGATCTAAGCCCACATGCAATGATATGGGCCTTTTTGGCCCATAAAATGATGATAAGCATCACTCTTAACCGTTTATTTTATTGAAAATATATTTAAAGTATTTAAAAAAATAAGTCAATAAAATATATTTAAAAAAAATTAAAATTATTTTTTAAATTTTAATAATTTTATTAAAATATAAAAATATGTATACATGTATAATATAAACACCTATCATTAATTTAATTTTATAATTAAATAAAGTAAATATTTTTATAAAAAATATTTTTTTTTAAATTATTTTTTATATATAAATTATTTTTCATAAAACAAACAAAATTTTATCATCATATAAAAAAAAAAAATCTCTTTCATTCTCTTATAAATTACATTTTGAATGATAAAATAACGAAATAGAATAAAGCTGGCAACAATTCGGTTAGAATTTAAAATTAGAAGAAAACTAGATCGGTTTAATATAAAATGTAATAAATTAAATCAAACCTGATTTAAACCACAATGATTGAAATGAATTTTGAATGGAATTCAAATTGATTTATTTAAGCTCATTTTGAATAATTTTTTTTCTTTTAAAAAAATAAAAATTTTAATAATAAAATTTAATTGAAATCAAACTGAATTAAGATCAAATCAAAATAGAATTAAAATTAAAAAAAATCAAAGAGTCTGATTTTAATCTCAATTGAAATCACCGATTTTATTCTGGAGCCGACCGCAGGTGTACATGGAAAGATGATGTCAAGTTAAATCGGCATTTCACCTTTCAAAAGATTCTACAATTAGGCCTGCAATACCGAAAGAAAGCGACTGCTAAAAGCCTGGCAAGGCCAGAAATTAAAACATTATAGGCATGATCCCCATCCCTCGTGTTCTCCAAATATCCACTCCATATACACAAATATCCACCCCATCCCTCGTGTTCTACAAATATCCACTCCATATACATGAAATAAAAATATTTCATGCTGATTAATTTAGACTCCATTAACTTCAATAATTTAATGATAGATTAAAGTATAAAAAAATTTATGCTCACATAACTACGTGATTAGACCTATCATTCGATAAAAATGAAACGTCAACCTATATAATTAAAATCCCCAAATGTACACCACATTACGAGAGCATGCGGGAGAGAGCAGAGGGGGCGGGCATGCTCCAGTCCAGGTACTCAATAGGTGCATATCTGTATACCTGCCACGGAAAGCTTTCGACACTAGGCAGTTTTCCCAGCTTAGGAAATTTTAAGCCAGTTCAAATATTCGAGCATTCCTTAAAACTCGAGGAAAAACATATAACAAAATATCCAAACGAAGAGCAACCCTTATTGTGCAAAAAAGTTCGCTTCACTTTATGAGACCAAACAAAGCATACACAATTTTTAGATAACAAAGCCAAACCAGCCAAAAGTACATTATGATTTGTTCTTTTATTCAAATGAGTTCTGGCCTCCTAACTTTCTACTAGAGTTGTCCGGCTAGCGCATATATCAGCTGCCTTTTGTCTTATTATGGATCTCATGGGCAGCATTCTATCCTTGCAAACCAATAATACCTGCACAAAGATCATTGAACAAACAGAAATCTGGTTACATACATATTTGATTAAAACAAAGATGAGATCCAATTATCAAAAATAGTAATGCCCATTTTTCCATTGATGACGAAATTCTAAAGTAAAAAAAAAAATATTCTCTTAGTAGCTCCATTCCATTTTGATGCGGCCAGGAAAGTTTAATACTTACCGCATGCTGCTCTGCCACCAGCATTTCCAGTGGTTTTGCTAAGTTCATGTCCCCCTGGATACAAAAATGAAATCAGCCATGAACATTTCTTGCATTCATCAGGCAATAAATGACTAAAATGCAGAATAGAAATTAAGTCTTGTTGATAAGGCAATTAGCTATCATGGTTAAGTAGGTAACTTGTATGTCGGATATTCTCTCTAGGGAAGGGGGTGGACTAGCAGAGAGTCACTTCAATGCATCAAGCAGACTAAATCTGATGCAAAGATTATGTGAGTCCCCCTAGAGCTAGCTTTTAGAGATAAGTTAGAACCGACTCATTTACTCAAGATACAAAGCCCCACCAACCAATGTTTAGGCCTTTCACAAATGTTTCATGCTCTAGGTGTTTAATCCTAGGCGTAAGGAGAGTGTGTTAATATCCCATGAATAGGGGTAATGCGCCCCTTATAAATTAGATCTGACCCATTTTCTTCGAACTTCCTTATCCCACAGTTGGAATATTGGAAACACAATTCAAACTCAATCAAGAAGCAGAAACCAATTTACTCATCATTGACAAAATAAAGCAGCAACTAAGCAAGGCTAAAAAGAAGATTTCAAAGCTGAGAATTTAAAGTTTACCCTTGCCAAGATCATCAGTATCCGAATGAACTACAACTGCCCTTCCAATAATGGAATTCGGGCCAGAAAGTGGAATGTGCTTGTCAACAATTGTGAAACTAGCAGTGCCTGGACGACACAATAAGCAGAAGTGTTAATAACCCACAGAAAGTATCAACTATCAAACACCATCAAGACAAAAAGAATAAAAGATAAAACCTTTTGTATCTAGCTTCATAACCAGCAGGAGAAATATTGGTGCTCCTGAATTAAGAATTTACAATAACATAAAACAACAATGCATACCATCATCACCAACATTGATATTTCCCAGATCACCAGCATGACGATTCTCGTCCTCAGGGGCACCATGCTCTTTGCCAGCAGGGTTAAAATGTGGCCCTGCAAATAGATCATAAAAAAAAAAAAAGTATGGAGAATTTCACAGAAATTTAAGCAGATTTTTTATTCCTTATGAATCAACAAAAGAAAATTTTCCCAACAGTTAACAATACCAGTTGACATGCAACCGTTTGTTGTGTCTCCAAGGGCATGGACATGGAATCCATGAGGCCCAGGCTTCAGGCCAGAAACGTTTCCAGTTACAGTGGTCTGACCTGATGAAAAATGAATAGAAGAGGGTTATACACAAAGGAAATTAGCAATTCAAATTCCAGGTCTAACTGCTAAGAGTGCAGATATACCATCTCCTTCTTGGGAGAAGAAAATTGTCCCGCTAACACCCTCACTACTTCCAAGAACAGCAACGGCCTTCACCATTGTTCTACGTGATCTAGAAAACATGAAAGTTAGGAAGTTACATATACGCAGTTGCCTAGGTAAAAGAAACTGAAAAAGCAGATCAAAGAGCACATGTGCCGCGCCATTTACATCCCAAAAAACCCACATAGATCACAATAAAGTTTCTCGTACAACAATTATAGAAATGAGAAAATATTTAAGTTGGATTAAAAAAACTAGTTAGATCTACGAACAAACCTTAAGATCCACAAGCAAACAAAATAAAAACATCTAATCCGAGTACAAATTTAACACTCAAGCAAAGAAAATACACTATAAAAGAAAACAAAAAAGATCATACATAAAAATAGTATATATAACACACCAAAATAGGCTTCTAAGCAAATGATCTAACCAAAAAGAACAGTAATTATAAGGAAACAAAACATAAATGATGATCAAAATCAAAGCACAGATCGATCTAGATCAAAATAGAGCGTCAGAATACACAGGCCATTACCTCAGAGCACCCCTTTAGAGTTTAGACAGAGAAAGTAGAGAGAAAGAGAGAGACAGAGAGTAGAGAGTATGTGAGTCAGGCGAAGGCGGTGATTTTTGACGGATAATATACAGAACTGTGATTAATAAAATAAGAAAAAAAAAGTTGGAAAAAAACAAAATAGGAATCTTCAGAAATTTCTAGTGTTTACCGATGGTGGTAATTTCAAAAATAACTGACGTAAATTAATAGATTTACAGTCAGATACCGCTCCAGCTCACACCCGATATTGGGCTCATGTGGGCCACCACTCATCAGTTGTCTTATTTTCGTCCACCAATCTTAATTTGTTATTTAAAAATTTTAAACATTAATTATATTTGACGGTAAATTATTGAGTTTCCTTAATTTTTTTTAATTAATAAATATTTATTAATAATTTATTTTTTTTTGAAAATTATTAATAATTTATTTTATTTTTTAAATTTATCTTTTATTAATATTTTAATTTTTATTACATATTATTAATAAATTTATTTTAATTTTATTTTTCTAAAATTTATATTATTATTTTATTAAAATTTGTTATTTTTTTAATAATAATTTACATATTTAATTTAAAAAATATTATTTTAATATTATTTAAAAAAAAAAAATAAGCCGAGAAGCAAATGCGTCCAGGTTCGTCTTCTCCCCCAACAATTTTCTTCTCCCAACAGGCCCCTCTTGCTCCTCTGTTCCAGACAACCACCCCTTTCCCTCCCTTTCATTTTCTCTCCGGCCAGCAACCGCTCAATGACGAGACGACCGATCTTTTATCCGTAGAGAGAAGAAACCCCTTTCTCCTCCTCTCTTTTTCTATGTAAAGAGAACCAGATCCTAGTTTTCAAGATTTCCTTCTTTAAGTAAAAATAAATAAATAAATAAAAGAAAAGAAGATGGTATAATTTTCATTATAATGTTTGAACAAATTATTAAAATAGAAAAATATATTGAAAAATATAAATAATATTTATATTTATGAATAATAAAAATTTTTAATATGATATATTTTTATTTTTATAAATATTCACTTAATAATATAAAATTTTAAAAACTAGATTTAATTAAAATTTAAGTATTTTTTAAAATAAAATATTTGAAAATTTTTATTTTATTTATTTAATTTCATTTAATATTTAAATTCTAATTTATTAATTATATAATAATTATAAAATTAATACTATTTTTTTGCCACCAAAAAATTAATACTATATTTAATTAATTACTTATGAAGAATTGTTATAAAAATAGTCTAATATAATTGAAATTTAATCTTGTTTATATTAATTTTATTTAATTAATTAATTAATTAATATGAAGATAGGTACAACACCCTCATTATAAAAAAAAAAAAAAAGCCCTCTTCTATAATCATCTTCCAATCCTTAGTTTATCACCGAGTCTGTTGCGGAATCCATCACTGAACCATCCAACATCTTCTGCTCTACGCGAGCTGAAAACAATCATCACAAGCCATCTGCAAGATTTCTCATGCGCCAGTATTTCAAAGCATAGGGTTAGGGTTTTCCTTTCCACTCCCGATTCTTTTAACCCAAAGACAACAATGCGAAATCTCCTCCAAGAATCTCCAGGGTCTCCGTTTTCAATCCCAATCTCTCAAAACCCTAATTCGTCTCTTAAAGAAAGTGGCTTGCTTGGCTCGGGATTGCACAATTGGCTCTTCGAGTGCCATGGGTTCTTGCACAATGTCACTCTCATATTGGCTTCTCTTGCTTTTGTACTATACTTGGCATTTCAGGCCAAAAAGAGTGTAACGAAGCTATCCCACGGGAGATCTTATATAATGATCGCTTATTATGGGTGTCTTTGGCTCGTTAGCTTGCTTAATCTCTCTTGGTGCTGCTTTCAGGTTTATGACTTTCATTTTGGAATCAAATGGTTGGCTAGTTTGGTTTGCTTTGGATTATTTAAATGAGCATCTAGTTTGTATGTTTTCTGAATGTAGATTTCACTTTTAATTCGGTCTTTTTAATTTAGTTGCTTACTTGTTTTTATTGATTAAGCTAGTAGTTTGGATAGTTTTTTAGTGGATATTGCAATTGTGGCTGCAATTGTTATTAGTTTGGGATGTCTAATTTTTCCTGATGCGAGTGATCTTTAGTAGTTAATAAATATGGAAATTAGTGAATTTTAAATGAGACTACCAGTTTTAGTTTTCTCAGTGCAGGGGCCTTTAGCTTCATTTTTTAATATAGGTGTGCATTTGTGGGTGTGAGAATATTGTACTTGTTCAAATGATGGTAGATAAAAGGATTTTAGTAAACTGTTCTTGCGACACAGAAGTTGTTTATTGTCAATACTGCAGATAACTGGTTTGTTGATTAAACTCAAAGAGAATGTACTGAAATGTCTGAAACTATTTTTTTTTTAAATAGATTACTAATCTTTAGTTCAGATTATCTTCCAATGTACAGCAATAATCTGATGAAACCATAGTTTGGATATGCTAATTAATTTTGATTAGGTACTGATCGTAATGTGTTCAATGGATTTATTAGGTTGTGCATCTCTATATTTTTGGCCGGTTTCTTCTGATAACTTGTTCAAATAAAGGGCACTAATTGCAGTTACTGGGTTTATTCATGGAGCTATTGCTCATAGCTCTTAACAAAAGTTTGACTTCTCAGATTAATTCAAAATTTTCTTCCATGCATTGGGCACAATATGTCAAGTTATGTTAGTTTTAAGGGTTAATTTTTGAGCTTCTTCTTGCTGCTTATTGTTCTGGGTCCTTTAGCAACAATTAAGTGAAATTCTGTCTTCAATGACAGGCATGGGAGTGCACTGCTGGAAAAGAATTGACATGGAATATCTTATCTTTGTTTACAACATCTGGAATGCTGTTTTTGGAAGTAAGCTTGATTGCCTTTTTACTCCAAGGAAATTATGCAAGTGGTTTGGAAGCTTTGACACGGACATTTGCTGTATCAGCGCTCATTGTTGGTTTGGACATACTCCTCAAGGTATTTCTTTTTCTACTGAAAACCTTTCAACTGTTTTATATTGGCAATGGACACTAACATCATATTTGTGTGATGTTGATTCAAGCCACCCTAAAACTTGTGAATTGATGCTAGAGGACATAGATAATGGGCCTTAAAATTGAAATCTTTCTCTTACAGGCAATATATATGTTTGGACTTGGGATCCCTTTGTTCATTGACAGCAATGAGCAGCAACATCACATGAAGTGGAGCTTGTGGGTTGTCCACAGGCTAGTACTAACTGCAGTTTATGGCTTCATATTGTTCATGTACCATTCCAAGTGGAGGGAAAGATTACCTGGTAAGGTTGCTAATTCCTGCATGTTGGCATAAGGGTTTTCTTGTCAATTTTGAAGCTGTTTGTTATGACCTTATGTCTTTCTCCATCTTCTGCAGCAAGGCCTGCATTCTACAAGTACATTGTTATTATGTTCACCTTGAACGCATTAGCACTATTTGCCTGTGGGCTAACTGTGAATGGGACTGATTTTGGTTTCTGGTAATTTTGGATCAGATACTCAAAATATTGCATTTGACATTTTCAGCAACTGTATGGAACATTTTTTTTCTTGTTTTTTCACTTCATCTTCTTTTGCAGGTTGTACAGCACCACAATTGTCTGCTACCATACCTTTTACCTGCCTCTGCTATATGTAACATTTTTAGCGGACTTTTTCCAGGTTATTATTATTATTGGAGCTGTTTTCTGGACTTTTCTGAACTTTGGTTTTGCCATTTCTATTCTCAGTTTTGACGGCCTGGTTTTAAACATGTAATTACTATAATCATTGTACATATTATTCTGGTTCTTCTGCAGGAGGATGATTTGCATCTAGAGAATGTATACTATTCAGAGATGAAAGATGCCGGTTTCTTTGATGCTGATTGGGAGTGATTCAGTGAGATTCCGGCTGGATGACAATCTGTACATTGAAGGAACTTACGGATGGCAAAAATTGCTGCACTTTAAGAGATGCTTGTTCGTTCCTTGCTTGACTTGTTCTTTCACTTTAGGTGTGCCGCTTCATGTAACTCTATGGTTCTGGTTTTTTTTTTTTTTTTTTTTTTTATAACAGTATTTGGAACGCTTTGTTGTGTGACAATTAGGAACCCTTGTTAAGCCGGATTAAAATATAGCCATGTATAATACAGAATAATTGAAGCATGGAGATTCTTATCGTTCATATAAATAATTAATAATCTTTAACTTTTTTAAAATAATAAAAAATTAATTATGAATAAAATAATTGTTTAAAAAATAAAAGTATCCGTAAAATAAAAATAGGCGAGCAGAATATTAATTAAACATTGGAGGATTATTTTGGCAATTTATCTCTGAACATTTCACCTCGGAGTGAGAGCCTAAGGAAACAAAACTAGCGACCTGCGTTAGATAAATTAAAGAGATTTTATTCTACAGGTCTTTGGCAATGGGATTACGAAGTATATAAAATTAAAAACGAGTCCTAAACAAATTTAGCATGAAAGACTTCATTCTTATAAAAACTACACCAGCAAAATTTCACAATACAAGGATTAATAGTTGAGCAATTTACGAGTTTTTCTAGATGAAACCATCGAAAACAAAGTGCACACGAAGATTGACGAACAATCCTACAGCAGGCCAACAAAAAGCATAATGGCAGAAAAAGATTTCTAGTTCTGGTGAGCTTTTCTTCTAAGCACTCTTCTTCTCAACAAGTTTCTCAATAAGATCAGCAGCATCCTGAACTGTTGCGATGCTCTGGGCACTCTCCTCTTCCACACTAATATCGAATTCCTCTTCAAGTCCCATAACAATCTCAACCTGAAAAGAGGCAATATTCCTACAACTTAGTAACAAAGAATCAAACTAGCGGACAATAGCATGGGCGAAAAACATCAGACCAAACACAAACATGAAAGCTTATGTTCCTGCTGGAGAAACTTCTATTAACAGAAAGAAAAATGCGCGGAACTAAAAATAACAAGGTTCCCCAATTCATATCTATCTATTTGAGGTCACTAGAACCATTTCCTGCCTTCAACTATTTCATAATTTCCAAGAAAATGGCATAGCATCCATCAGTAAATATTTAACTCCATTCACCCAATGCGAAAGGAATAGAATAAATTACTGAGACTGGCACTTGAGAAATTCATGGGAAACAAATTGAACAAGAATTACATATACAAAACAAAAACCAATGTGCTATAGGTGGTGGATCAATCAAACATAAACAGCAAGAGGAACACATCATCAGATCTATTAAAAAGCAAAATTATCCACGAAAAATTCCAAAATTAATATATGGACCCTTCAGTAGTAAATGTTTCATACCGTATCAAGAGAATCTGCTCCAAGGGCTAAAAATTTTGATTCGCCAGTAACAACAGTTTCAGGTGATAATGCCAGCTGTTTCTTCACTATTGCACACACCTTTTCTACTGTTTCAGGCTTGGCCTGCTCAAGAACATTTAGTAAATAAATCACTTTCCGAATTCAAGAGAAGAAGATTAACTAGCACATCTGCAAAAATCACTCTAACCGAACCCGAATTTAATTAATATTCTCAAAACTCGACCACATCCTAAACCCCATTAAAATTTATTCTTAATTATCCGAATCCGTCCCAAACCTGACTATTATTACCTGATAAATACCCAAATCCGTTAATTTTATATATTTTAATTAATAATTTACATAAAAAATTATTCTTATTAATAATTTATATTTTAAAATTTTAAAAATTTCATAAAATATTTCAATTTTATTTTATATAAAATAAAATATATAAAAATTTATGAACATTATTATAAAAAATATATATTTTATATTTAATTAAATATTTATATAAACAGGTTCAGGTAACGAATACACAATATGTAAAACCCGAACCCGTCAAGGGTATCAAATTCCAAACCCGAACTCGTCTTAAACATATTACCCAAATCCGTCACGGCTATTAAATTCCAAACATGAACTCGTCCTAAACATACTACCCAAACCCATCTTATTAGAATCCAATATCTTATTAGAATTCGATTGGATGAGGTACCCACAAAAACCCAACCCTTACCCACAAAAACCCAACCCTTTGCCATCCTTACTTGCGGACAACCTTAGAACTATCCATGTAAAATTCTGCGACCAATTTCCATATGGGATGCATTTGCCTGAGATACTCCTAAGTTTTCTTCAAAAGTAAAACTTTTATACACCTAAAAACATTTCTTTATGGCCACCACATGCATTACTTTGTAATTTATTACATCATGCGAGCATATAAAAATATGGGCATATTTAATCAGGCATCTATAATGAGAAATTTTTCACCTCTAATTTACCTGAAGGCACACACACTGGAGAAGGGGAAAAAATATGGCAAAATGAAGCCTGTCTGTTCTTAATTGCTTGTTTCTCAACATATTTATTTACATAGCTAAATACTTTTTGAACATCAAAATAACGGAAACAGATTCGACCTAATAAAGAAAAGAATGAAGGTTTTCCACGAGGCAGACACGATGTATACAAAGATCAATTTTCTAGCAAGAAACATAAAACCTTATTAATTCCCCAAAAAGACAACAAGATAGTGAACCCAAAATGTGAAATGAGTCATTGAAGGAAGATAACATACAGCGCAAGAAACCCGAAGGCGAGTTGGAACTGGCCGCACCCTAAAGGACAGGAAACTTCTCTGGTTTGGAAGTGAAAATGATTTCAGACTAGAGATTCTGTTTGCATACTATTTAACATATTCAAACAGTAGAACTTCAGTATCCTATCGATGACAGTAACACAAACAAGGACAAAAAGCACACTATCAAATATTCGCAATAGAGCTTCAAACGAATCCAAAAACAAAAAATTCGCAATATCCACATCAGATATAGAACTAGAGAGAGACAAAGTAAATCGAGCTCAAACACAAGCATTAACAGATCAATCATAGAATCGCTAAAACACAACACAATATGAAATAAGCTACACTCTCAGAGAAGCAACGAAGGTCAGAAATGTAGGCTACCAAGCAAGGACGAACCCGCATGGATACCGAAGAACCAGCGGCGGCTGCCATGGGAGGAATGAAGAGGTAGAGCGAAGAGAAATAGAGATTGTTGGCTGAAGAGGGACGGCGAAAACGAGGTAAGTTGCAGTATTTATAGGTGGCCTGTTTGTGATACTGGCAAGGGCTTTGGTCTTAAAAAATTAACTGAAAAGGGAAATTAAAAATGGGAAAAGTATCTCAAAGTATATTACTAAAAATATATTATAATTTATTTTTATACAAAATTTTACTAAATAAACATAATTTTAATATTTAATTTTTACATAAAATTTTTATAAATTATTATTTTAATATTTAATATAAGTAAGTTTCAAAATAAAATAATAAAATTAATGATATTATAATATTTTTAAAATTATAAAATTTAAATCATGTTTATTTCATAAAAAAATATTTTTTATATTTTTTGACATATGAGTTTAATAGGAAAATTAGTTAATAAAAAATATTTTTATGTTAAATGAAAAATTAAGTATTTCTAAAAAAAATAATTTTTATTTTTTAAAAGAAAAAGTTATTTTTTTATTTTTTAAATTTTGATAATTTTATTAAAATATAAAAATCCTTATACATATATAAAATAAAAATATATTATTAATTTAATATTAAAAATAAATAATAAAAATATTTTTTAAAAAATATTTTTTATATATAAATTATTTTTCGTGAAACAAATAAAATTTTAGAGTTAGAGTTTAATTAAAGTAAATTATATTTTAAAAAAATAAAATAATTATATTGATAATTTAATAATAAGTATTTATGGCATGTTATAAATAAAAAATATTAAAATATTATAATGTTAAAAATATTAAAAATATCATAATGAGTACTTATTATAATTTTTTTAAAAATATTATAATAAGTGTTCATCACATATTATAAATTAAAAGCATTAAAAATATTATAATGTTAAAAATTTTACAAATTATTTAAATTGATTAATAAATCAAATTAAATAAATAATTTATCAAACATTTGAGAAAAATATATATAAAAGGAAAAAAAAAATAAATTTGATTTTTTTTAATTTTCTTATTTTGACATCAAATAAAAAATAAAATTAAAAAGAAATTATGAGAAAAGAAAAAAAATTTTAATCCAAAATATTTTTTTGCAATTTTAAATTATTTAAAAATTATATTTATCAAACAATTCAGTCAACCATCAAAAGAAATCTAAAAAATTAAAAACTGACAATGAATGGCTTACCTAAATTGACACTTAATAATATTAAATATTAAAAAAATAATTAGATAAATTATTGAGTATCTGCTTTCCATGTGTGTGTATCCTTTCCATCATTATGTAGAATTTATTCTTTATATTATAAAATGTATTCATACTTTTATAAAATTATATAATTTCTCAAATATTTGAGATCCCCTTCTTCAAACTGGTGGCTTCTAAGCGTTGGCGTTTTGCCCACAGTTTGATTAATCTAAAGGCCTATTTTGTTTAGAAAACTAGGAAAGTTTGTAAAGAAAGTAAGATCCCTGTGAATAAAGAAAAATTATTATTTTTTATATAAATCTTTTTTATATAGAATGAAAATAAAATAAAATGATTTATACGTTTTTTAGATTTTAATTAAAATAAAAATAATTGAGAAAAATCTCTATAAATAGAATGATATAATTTTATAATAGAATAATATGATGAATTATTTAAAATATAATTTGTGCTGTTAAATAGTTATTTTTTTAATATTAAAATTAACAAATAATTATTTTTAATATTTATAATTTGAAGGATTTTGAGGTCACGCTACTTGAATTGAAAATTAAGTTTCTTTTTTTGGACATACTTTCCATGTCTACTACATTAATTAACTTGATAAATATAAAATTTTAAAATAATTTTGAAATATTTTAATAAAATTAATTTTTTTATACAAATTACTTTAATTGAAACTTAAATTTAAAATCTATAGCATTGAATTAAGACTGTTCATATAGAGAAAGTTCATAATTATGATAAAATATTTTCAATGAAATTTTTTTTATTTATAAAAATTAAATATTTAATTTTATTTAAAAAATATAAAATATTTTATCACTCACGCTAATAATTGATAAGCAACAAACTAATTATTAATAACAAGATAAACTAATCCAATTAAATAAATTGACAAACAATCATTTGTAATGAGATAAAATTCAGTTTTTATTTGTGCCATTAAAGTAAGTCCTTATCCATTTGTGGCCTACTCCTCTCGTTGCGTAGGTAATTGGGCTGCCTCTCATAAAGCAAGCTTTATTGATTAGGTGACCCAAGTCTACACATGTAGGTGGAGGAAACATGCTCCTACTTCTATAAAGCCAAGAGCCTCTGTTAAAAAAAAAAAAAAAATTAAAATTAAAAAAATAAAAAAAATAATTTAAATAAATTAATTTTTTATTATTTAATTTTTTTATTATTATAAAAATTATTATATTTTATTTTTTTTATTTTTTAATTTTAAAAAAAAAATTAAATTAAAAAAATAAAAATAAAAAATAAATATATAAAAATCGAACTAAAAAAAAAAGAAATTTTTTTTTTTTTTTTTTTTTTTAAAAAAAATTTTATATTATATATTATTTTATATATATTTTTTTTTTATTTTAATTGATTTTTTAGGTTTCAAAAAAAAAAAAAAATTTAAAAAAAATAAAAAAAAAAAAAATTTAAAAAAAAAAAACCAAAAATCAATTTTAATAAAAATAAAAAAAAATAAAAAAATTCGATATTTTTTTTTTTTTTTTTTTTCATTTCGATCGATTTTAAAAAATAAAATTTTTTTTTTTTTAATTTTAATTTTTTTCGAACCGAATGCTCACCCCTAATAGCCTCAATACAATTGTTATATGTAACTACTTACGGATTGCAGAGGTCATGGGGATTAAAGAGGTCATGACTTGCAAACACTGAGAACTCCGTAGAGAAATATAATGGTTTTTTTTTTTTATTTTCTTTTAAATTTATGAGTGTTTTAGTTTATTTTATTTAAAATTTTAAATAATTTTGTATATTATATTAAATCTTTTCATTATTCATCTAAAAATATTTTTCTATATATTTTATGCTAATTTTATTTTATGAATTTAAAGTTTAACGTAATAGGTATTTAGTGAAATTAATATGCACATTGAATATCGAAAAGGTTACCCATCATCCCATTAGTATTCTATGCGTTGTGTTGCAAAATCAAGCTTCAAGATTCATTAATGAGACTCGCAGAAGAAGATAATAACATCAATAATAACACCATAGGATTACATTTTATAGCAATAAATTCTACACTACAAGTGGATGTTTTTTAAACTATTTGCTGTGCAAAATGTACAGCTGAAGCCAGCAATTTCAGGCATGGTTTACTTGTTTGCCCAATTTGTCACCGTACACTTTGCCTAACTACCATCCTAAAAAATAAGTGGCAGTTGAAGGGGGAAGTTTCGTAAGAGGTATTACTGACAGAGTTGGCCCATTTCTATATTTCTTGATGTCAACTAACCAGTTGGTTTTATTTCATTTTCAGGCTCTTAATTTCAAATAGTTATATATTGCCTTAACAATCATACTTGGACTCCATTTTAAAGAGAATAGACAAATATTCGGCTTATTAAAAATAAGTACTAGGCTCATATTGATTTATTTCAATAGTTGAAAGTATATTACTCACCTGATAATGTGTCAGTCGGTAATTTATCAATTAAAAATAGACTAATTAATTTAAAGATATAAGCGATTGTGATATTTGAAATTTGAGTTTTTCTAATTATTAATTTATTATTATTATTATAAGATTTTAAATATCAAACTTTAATTAAAACTTAAATTTATGTTCAAAACTTTATAAACAACTCTAATAACTCAATCAAAGCTGATTTTTTTTTTTTTAAACTTTTATAAAAGTTGACTTGTTTTGCATTCCTTTAAACAATGGTATAGATTAACGTTCACATGAAAGCATTGCAATAATTAATATTTTAGTTCAGTTGATACCTTCATTCATGTGTTGGATGCAAAGGCTTAACCACAATTAATTAATGTATAAGATCACTATGTAAATGATTTACAGTTGATATATATCAGTACATGATGTGATGCTCAAAATTTATGTAAAAGTGGGGGCGAAAGCCTTAGGATTTTTCTAAAAATTTCTGCATATAAAAGTTTGCTAATTTGAGAGGGTTGACAAAGATGGCAATCAAACCTTTCATGTGAACAAATACTTCATCCAACAAGAAAGATTGATGTCAATGGTTGCATCGAGATGATACTTTGTGGGTTTAGTGGAAGAAAAATATTCCTAATTTTATAGATATTTTTTTAGATTTAAACTTAAAATTTCATGATTTTGAAAAAAACTATAGTACCACTAAACAAAACATTTATATTAAAATATAGTAAACTAATCATTAATCTTGGAAATATTTATGAAATTATTTGATTTAGGGAGAGATTATTAGTAATGAATGGCTCAATCAATGGTGCTCATTTAGAACAAAGCACTAAATTAAGGGGTACAAATAATGAAATGTTGTACAATTTAATATTATCTTGAAATAATAAATTTTTTATTATATTATATGTATATAGTGAGAGCGAAATAGATGGCAAACGTTTTTAAAATTAAAAATTTACCCTACATTTTATATATTATTTTAAAAAAATTACTGTTTACCCCTTAAAAATTATAAAATAAAAAATTACCCCTTAAAAATTATAAAATAAAAAATTTATCTATAAATTTTAATATATATTTTTCTAAAAAAATTATTATTTAATTCTCAAATATTTTTATTTTTTCTTCAACTCTTACATTTTTTTTAAATTTCATTTTTACTTTTTATATTATTTAATTATGATCCTTTATATAAAAATTAGTCACTTTTAACATGATTGTAGAAAAGGTATGGAAGCATTCTAAATTCATGGGGATTGAACACAATGATAAATTTAGAAAATATTCATGAACAATAAATCTAGTGTGACACATAAATCCAAAATCTCAACTTAAAAGTTCAGGTTTGCTGCATGAAGGTGTAAAATAAGCAATTATTGTAATGGGCATGGATCAAAATATAAAATAATATTTATTTAAAATTATAATTAAATCTCACTTTAAATAAATAAACCAAATATAATCATAGAAAAATAGAAGAAAAATTGGATACATCCTTATTAGCATATGAATTTTTCTTTTTAATTATGGTAAATTATAATTTAAAATATTTATTTCCTTAATTATTATCATTATAAGTAATTAAGCATGATTTCCTTATAAATTAATTTTAACAGCATTTTAGTTCCGCCTGACGTATGCGGGACGTGACGCTCAGAACCATAGGGATCACCATTTTATTTTCAATCGAAGGAATCACCAGATCGGTTAACGGCCGGTACAACAGCTATTTCAGTTTCAGATTTCACACTCACCAACCTTCACTGCTCTTACGCCACTCTTTCTCTCTTTCTCCTCTACCAAAACGTGGCTTTCACTTCCCTTCTGAGAATCTCTGCTGCAAATATTCTGGCGTTTCGGCTCACCCACCTAACAACACCAGATGTTCTCTCTCTTCTCTCTCGAATTTCTAGGTTTGTTTAGACCTTAAAACTTTTTGTGTGGAACTTTTCAACCTCTCCTCTACAGTTCTCTCTCTCTCTCTCTCTCTCTCTCACCTTCTTTTTTTTTTTGGGACGATGAAGCAAGGGTTGCAAACGTTGTCGTTTTGTTGGTGGTTTTTTCTTTTCCTTGAAACAGAGTAGTTTGCATTGCATTTGAGTCAATGTTGCGTGTGTTTGGAATAGACGGAGGAGAGTGAGAGACGATTCTAGACGCCATCGTTTCGATTTTTTTCTTTGCTTCTTTTTGTTTTGGTGAAATTCTCGACGGTCTCTGCTGAAATTTGTTGCTTCCAGCTTCTTGTAATCAAATTCCCAATACTAGTTAGTCCTCGGAGGCTTCACACGGTGCCGTTTCTTTCACTGATTTTGACTTTCTGTGTTTGGCTTTAGATTATTCATATGTGTAGTGTAGTGTACTTTTTCTCATTGATTATGAGTTTCATTTCCTGTTCGTTGTTCTTTTAGCAGTGACCTTCTCTGTCGACCTCTGCTTCAAAAGCGTCGTCGTATCGCTGAGCTGTGATGATTCAAAGCTCGGCGCCTATTTTGCCTGTCCGATCTGATTTTTGTTTTCTAAAGGAGTCAGTGTTGATTTTCCATTCATCGTATTCGTATCCCATTTTCTTATTTTTTTTAAATGAATTCTGTTGTTTTGATCATGGTGTTATCTTTCTGGTTTATAAAATTGGTATATTGGAAATCGACACATTTGTAGCGTCAGTGACTTTGTTAGTGTTTGATTAAAATTGGGTTGATCATATGCACCAATTATGACATGAAATATTTATTCAGATTTTGATTTAGTTGAAATGACTCGGGAACTTCATTTTGGACAACATATATTATATACTTGTTTTTGCGTATTCATGCATGTGGGTTTGAGTCTGGTGAAGGGCAGCTTTTAGGATGGAAGTTTGACATGTGGGTCTTAATTATTCATGTCTTTTTTTGTTATATGCAGAGAAAGCTAGCTTTGGATGCTGAGAAGATTAGTTTTGAACTCTGTGAGAAAGAGGAATCATGAGAACGCAACTTTTAGAAATCCAGCCGAGGGAACTGAAGTTTATATGTGAGTTATGGACCCATATTAATCATTTGTTATTCTTGATTATTGACGTACTGATTTCATCGTATTTGGGATTGTTATTGCTTTTAAAGATAGTTGGTGCTTTGTTTGATCAATGAGAATTGGGCTGCGAAACGAGAGTAAGAAGATCTATAAAATTTGACATTTTTATCTTTCTTGTTGCGTTTTCTTTTGGTTTTGGGAAGACAAAAAGGGAAAAAAAAAAGGTGGGTGGGTTACCTTAATATCTTTAAATTGCACAGAACCTCTTATTTATTTCACTTTTATAGCACTGGAAACGATGAAAGAATGTTTCTTTTCCCCCAATTATTTATTTTTTTCCAGATTAGTCTTAGAGACAATCTGGGAATAGTTTTTGTAGCTGCGGATATATAAATGATTAGTTTTATTGTTTTTATGAATTGAAATACTTGTGATTGTTCCCCCTTTTGTAGTTGAATTAAAGAAGCAGAGCTCATGTGCAGTCCAACTTACCAATAGCACCTATGACAATGTTGCTTTCAAGGTTTGAATTGCATTTTGCTTGATTTCAATTTTCAGAATAGAAATTGTGATATATGTAATGCTAGAAGAAAGCAAAATGATTTTGATCTGATATTGGCAGGTTAAGACTACTTCCCCTAAGAAATATTGTGTACGACCAAATGTTGGCATTATCTTGCCAAAATCAACTCGTGAATTTATCGGTAAGCATTTTGCATTTCCCTCCAAGTAATCATGACTGTTTGCGGGCATCCATGTGTACACACATGCAAACAATACTTGGGTCTATTAACCTTTCTTTTCAATGTTGTGTAATGAAGTTTAAAGCTGCAAGTGGTGTTTATTGAAATGTTTTTCAAGAGTTAGTGGTTATTATCTTGTAATCCTATTACTTACTTTGTTGTTAGAATTTTCTATGGTTCATCTTCCTTTTAGTGAAGTTAGTTTTAAGAGTACAGATCTGGGTTCTCTCTGGTAATTCACATCTTCAGCAGACCCTCTTGAGACAACTTTTCAATCTTGGATTAAATTGTTGTCATAATTTAACTTAGAAAGCATAGGATAAAAGGCATTGATTAAGCTGTTATGCTAATTTCTTTGTTTTGATGCTGTTTTTAGTCATTTTCCCCTCCTACCCGACTCTGCACTTCAGTTACTATTTACTCTGTGCAGCAATTTTTAACTGCATACTATTTACTTATGATAAGTGTATTGTTGTTCTGTGCTTTTTGGGGTTGATGTTAATATAGTGACAATGCAAGCTCCAAAGGCAACTAGTAATGAAAAGGTGTGCAAAGACAAGTTTTTAATCCAAAGCATAGTTGTTCCTGTTGGAACAACTGAGAAGGACATAACATCTAACATGGTAAGTATTTGTCATTTTTACTTTTGACTTTGACCCGTTATTTTGGCTCTTTTTGTTACCATTACGACTTTCCCTGCCCTTTTTGATTGGCAGTTTAACAAAGATGATGGCAAGTACATTGAAGAGATCAAGCTGAAAGTGGGCCTTATCAGCCCACCTCAATCTCCTGTACTATCTCCAATTAATGGGGTGCTTAAGCAGGAACCTCTTTTTGGAGCTTCAGTGCTGAGAAATCCAGTATTGAGTGAAGTTGAGAATGCCACTCCAATACACACGGTTAGAAATTTCTTCTATTTTGACAATGTTGGAATTATGAAGCTAGTAGAATAGAACTTTTGAATCCAGGATTTCAAATTGATTATTGCAACAGTATTCTTCCAAATTTTATGGAAGTTTCTTTCAAAGTACAATGTATTTGTTATCTTTTGTTTTTATCGGGTCTCCAAGAATGTACATTTCAAATTGACTTATGATCAGGAGTTTAAAAAAGAAAAGGATATGGAGTTGAAGGCGAATAAGGATCTGATTGATGATCAGGAGTCAAAGCCAGCAAAAGATGCAGGGTGGATGCCAAATAATGATGTCATTAATGTTGAGGAGGTAAAATTGGCAAAGGATGAAGACTTGAAGCCAGAAAACGATGCCATTAATGATAATCTGACAAAGTATGCACAATTCTCTCCGCCAAAGAATGAAGTGAAGAATGCAGAATTTGTAACATTAAAGGCTGTGGAGGAGCTGAAGTTTGTCAATGACATTGAGGAGATGAAATCAAAACTGAATGCACTTGAATCAAAGCTAAATGAGGTTAATCTCTCTCTCTCTCTCTCTCCCATGTCTGACTTTCTGTGAAACTATGTGAGTTGTAGGAATGCTTTACTTTCCATAATTGATATAAGGAACCAAACGTAGTTTTATCTCAATGATATATTCTTTCAATCTGATGACTAGGTCATTATTTTTGCATATGTGCATTTTATAGCTTGCAAGACATGACTTGCTTACATAGTAAAAGAAATTATCTAAATCGTGATAGTCTTTTTGGCAAGTCTTTGTAGCTCTTTCTACTTAATTTATTTATTTTGGAATTTATGGTATATGCATGTTTAAATGATACAAGCATGATGCACATATGTGTGTGCGTCATGTGTGTATATATATTGTGTTTTATGTAGGTGGCAACTGACATTAAGTTTATATGGGCCTTTTCCAATAAAATATAATGCGTTTCTTGGGTTTCCCATGCAGGCTGAATCTACTATTTCAAAATTGTCAGAGGAGAGGAGAACAAGTGTCCAGGAGAGAAAAATTTTGCAGCATGAGCTAGTAAGTTCTCTCACAAGAAAAAAATATCATTGGCTGGTGCAAACATGTTTATGATAATGGTCTTCATCATGTTTTGAATAATAGTTTTGGTCCTTGTGGACTTGGTAAAATACATGCTTTTTGCTTCTTAAGATGAGTTTTCTAACATTGGCTTCTCTTCTTTGGCAGGCCATGTTGAGGAGCAGGACAAGCACAAAAAGAGTACAAGTGGGATTTCCTCTTCTTTTTGTTGTTATGGTTGCACTTATCAGTATTTTGCTTGGATACCTTTCACACCGATAAATATGGAGCCATCACAAAGTATATCTAAGTTTGTTAATAGTTAGGACAGCCTACTAATTAAATTCTCCAAAAAATAGCAAGGGACTGTAAATCTGTCCTTTTTGGGTTTATATTCACTGTAGGGTTGCTAGTTTGTGGAGCGTGTACATGATACTCTATGAAATTCTGATAAAAAGAGGAGAAAATATATCTGAAATAGTATGGAAGAGGGTAGTTGTAATAATAATTAGTATCTTTATGTGTTCAATGACCAATGAGTCACTGCTGTAGATTTCATTATTTCTATCTTGAAACAGGTTTGTCATACATTTACACTCGTATATGCTCTTTCTTTATGAAGTTGAGTTGAGAATGAACTATGTTCCTGAGGAGGTGAATTTATTTGAATTCTTATAATTAAGAAGACAGGCCTAGCAATTCATGAGCTTGCAATGGTGACGGCTGATAAATGTTATGAATTGCATGAGAAATAATTTGTTAGTTTTGTAATTGGGCGTTTCCAAATTGTGTAATAGCAACAACTCTTCCACCCAAGAAAAATAAAGCATCAATGAAGTTAAATTTGGCTTGAGAACAAACAATGGAGATGGGCCTTTGCTTCATGTTTATTCTGACAATTCCCTGAATAGGAAAGCAACATCTAGTAACTATACAAGAAAGGTATTAAAATTGTTTTAGTAACCATTTTAGACAAAGGGTACTGTGGCATTTTACTTCTGAAATTGTAGACGATTTTAAGTGCAAATTTTATTTATTAATTTATTTTTGATTTCCTGTCATTGGGATCATCCCACTTAACTAATTGAGAAATTTTAAATTGCATTATTTTGAGTAAATTACATTTTTATTTTTTTGCATAGTTTTGGGAAAAATCCAAATATTCCATTGTTGTTTCTAAAAATAAATATATGCTCGAGAGATAAATTTAATTAATAGTCATTTTGAATGTAAATCTCATTATTTTGAACTATTTTCGATTGGCCATTGTAGTATTATTGTTTTTCCATAATGAAAAAGACAAAAAAAAAAAAAAAAAACTGCCTAGAAAAGAAAACTTTTTCGAGTTTGTGTAATATTAATTATTTTAATAATTATTAACTAGTTAACTACTTTTATATAGTGATTTAGGTCACATTTTGCAATAACATTTAAGGTAATATATTTTTATCATAGTTAAAATATAATATTTATTATTTATACTGAGAGAGTGGTTCTCCTAATTTTTTAGTGACTATTTTGACATGATTGTTAGAATGATGTATCATTTTAATATTTAATAATTAATTTAATAATTATTTTTATTAAATATTTAAATTATTATATAAATAATTAATTATTAACAGATAATATTTAATAGATAATATCTAATAATAAAAATTTTTTCAATATCTAAATATCATTATAAACATTATATCATTAAATAATATAAATAAGAGAATTGCACTATAAAAATATTATATGAATAAAAAATATATTATACTTCTCACAAATATAGATTTATTTTGTATTTTTATGTTTCTCAAATTATCAGTATTTTACTTTTTAAATTGATAATTTATTATATTTTTTTAATTATTAAAATAATATATATATATATATATATATATATATATTGAAAATAAATATATTTTTCTCCTATTCACTTCACCCAAAACAAATATAGCCTCAAATTCAGTCTCTCACCGTTCTCAATTCTTGCCTCTCAATGTCCTCGTCAACAGACCAAATCTTCAGTGACCAGAAACCTCCACAATCGAACCCTCAAAATATCCGGAAAACCTTCAATAAACTCAAAAAGTACACCTCCAAACTCGCCAATTTCGCTCTCCAATGGCAGGATCTCGAGGATCATTTCCTCTCGATCAAAACCCAACTCCAGGAGCTCGAGAAAACCTACAAAATCAATACCCAGCAAGCTTTTTCATCCCAAATCGAGAACCCAGAAAGGGTAAACGGAGATACCATCACAAGACCCGTTGTTGAATCTGAAAACAGAATCCTTGAAAGCGAAATCGAAGATTGCGAAACGAAACCATCTGTTCATTCCCAAAACGAAAACCTAGAAAGCGAACAAAATTGGAAAAGCAGGAGTGGCTCAAAGAGCCCTCATATACCCATAGATAGCGGCAGGTCTTTGTTATTGTACTTAAATGAGCATGTAAAAGAGCATGAGGTTTTGAAAAGTGGCGTATACAAAGTTCTTAAAGACGCGTCTCATCCTGGGAAAGTGGTACTCGAAGCTTTGAGATTCTTCTATCCATCAGATTCAAGTAAAGGTGATCTGCGTACTGATGTGAGCGTTACAAGGAAGAGTTGTGTGGTTTTACTTGAGGAATTGGGTAGGGTGGGGCCTTTGATAGGATCGCAAGATAGGGGGGAAGCGTTGAGAATGGCGTTGGAGTGGAAAGAGAAAATGAAGAAGTCTTTGGAGGTTTTCGGGTTTCTGATGCTTGTGGCTGTTTTTGGGTTAGTGGATGAATTTGATAAGGAGGAGACATTGAAGCATTTTGATAATGTTGCGCAGCGTGAGCAGGCACCTGAGTTATTTCGAGTTCTTGGATTTGCAGATAAAGCTCATGGTGAGTTTCACCAGAATCGTTGGTTTTGTGATTGCCTTTCGTCCTCTTCTTGTGATGTTTCTCGTCCTCTTCTTGTTAACCTTTTAATTTAGATGGTCTAGAGCGTTTAAATTTTCATTCTGTTTATCTATGCATAAATGGTGCTTATGCTTTTGCTAATCTATCTTATAGATTGCAAAGAATTGAAATTAAAAATTAGATATAAATTATAGAATGCATGGAAGTTTTATGTTCTGCTTGGATTGTCGAATAATTTTATGGCTTCAGTGTATGGAATTTGTGCTCAATTACAATTATTAATTGTAAGAAGATGTTAAAAATCTGAATTGCAATGCAAGAAGGCATTTTTCATTTCTTGCATCCATGATATATCCTCTATCTTCCATGAACTTTGATATGCAAAAGTTGATGGAACCTGCTATCTTGTTTTGATTTTGTAGACTTTATCCAGAAGCTTATTGGCAAAAATAAGATACTTGAGGCTGTTCCTTTCATATTTGCCTTTGGTCTAGTTGATAAATTCCCTCCAGTGCCCCTGCTTAGACTGCATGCAGAGCGTGCTGAGAAGAATTATAAAAAGATTTGCAGCAAGGGAAATAATTCTTCAAAGGCGCTGGTATATTTCCTTCCTTATTACATAATGGATCTTACCAAAATGATCAAACTTTTCTTCTAAACACGTCTAAAGTTAGATAAATCTTCACAGGATGATGCTACAGGTACAGAAATAGCTGCTCTGAGAGGTATACTAGGATTAATCAAGAAATATGAGCTTCAGTCAGAGTACTCACCTCAGGTTATTAGGGATCGCATCCTTAAGCTTAAAAAGCAGAAAAATGAGAAAAAAGCCGCTGGAAGATCCCCTAAACCTGTGGTTCAGCTGCAGCAGCAGATTGGAAATAAACGAACTGCTCCTGATAATTCACAACAGAAACAGCAGGATACATATAAGCGTCTCCGGACAGTGGCAACAACAGTGCCTACCTCAAATATTTCTGTCAATACGCCAATGAACTTGAAACTACCATCTTATCATCAAGAGGCAGGATTGTACAGGGGTGAAGATGCAAAATACTTCTCCCCATTATCTGGAAGAACAGCACTGGCAAACAGCATCACAAACGCTTCTGTTAGTGCTACTTTGACTAGTCGGTCAACACAATTGTCTCGCATGCATACAGCAAGCTTAATATCGGGGCAAGGTGCACAGCAATTAATCCAATCTTCCAGACTCTCCAGTTTGGCAGGCTCCTTTCCAGTTACTGCGCCTACAACATTGTCTGATGGCAGAGCGGGTAATGCTTTCCATACGCTATCAATGAGTTCAGTGCCTGGACAGTATAGGCCTATTGGATCTGTTCCTGCTGCTAACCATCATCACCATACTCCAACAATCGATCGATACCGTTTAATGGCCTCAACATCTTTCAGACCACATATGAGCGCATTAGTTTCACAATATCATACAAACATCAGAAATGAGAACACTGGTAGACTTGGATCAACTGATTTCCCCTACACAAATTGGCATCGCATCTGATTCAAATTCTTGTGAATAAGTCCCTTGTATCTTTGAGAAGCAGTTAGAACATATGCAAAAAAGTTCTAGGCATACATTGTTGTTTTTTGTTATGAAATTTATAGCTAACTTGTGAACGAGCGTTCCTTTCATGCAATAGCAACTCTCTAATCAATGGGTCCCGACTTTTGAGTGGCCTTGGCTTGACTTATGTAACTCCTTGTATTTGATAATGCAGCATAAACTTAGTAATAAAAAACCACTGAGGTTATTGAGAATATGTTAAGATGTTATTAAGAATTATTTTTATATTAAATTTAATGTTTTAATTATAAAAATTTTAAAACAGCAAAATAATTTTTGCAGACTGCGTAAAAGCAAGACAAACAAGCTCTGTATGGTACAAATACACAAGAAACTGGCAAATAAACTATATACAAACAGAACGCAAAGTGAACCTTCATATCTTACAGGGGAAGAAAATTACAAACATAAAATTGAATTATACAGGTAACCCAATGACAGATTAGGTCAAAACCACTGTATAATACAAAGCAAAACTCTCTCAACTAAAATCTTGGCAAAATATTCAGCAATAGTTTCAAAGATGTGTCATCCTTGATAGTCTTTCAAAATGCTAACAACTTTACATAATTTTACATTTGCTTCTCTTCTCATTGCCATTGATTGTGGGAACTACGCTCTGTTGGTGAGCCAGGAACGAAGGGAACAAAACCCCGGCCGCCAAACATGGGACGCATAAATGCATTGTCAAACTTACGCCAGTAGTAATGAACGGTATGAGTTGGGGTACTTAGGAGTGCCCTTATGCTGTTTGGACGGGGAACCTCATTGCCTCCAAGATCATCTAAGGAGTCCTGATTGTCTCCAAGAAGTGCCACGGTAACTGATTTTGGAGTATTTGGATCTGATGATACTGTTCTGCCTGTTTGTTGTTGTTTCGAATGTGGTAGCAAAAATCTTATAAGGGGTTTAGTCATCAAACCAAACACCTGAACAGGACAAAAAGATGAAAAAAGAATAAAAAAGAAAAACTTGTAACTTTAATTAACATCAACTAGCAAGCAACTGCAGAGTTTGTATGCACACACAAGTTTACAGAAATATAAATTTGTATCGCTGGTTGTCATTCTTTCTTAACCCAAAAAGTGTCATGTGTACATTTTTGGTTCGAAAAAGAGGACATCATAGAGAATAGGCAGTGATTAATGTGAAGGCCAGTTGAAGTTTAAAATCATTGAACACCCAAGACCATGATAATCCATAAAACTAAAAGCCAGAATGCATATGGAAAATTTTTTATTTTTCCTTTATTGCACTGTAGGTTGTCATGCAACCAACCCTGAGCAAATGTAAACCTCAGGCAAATAAAGTTGGACAAAATGGGTTCCTTCTTCCTTGAGGCAATCATAGAAGATACCAAGGTAGTGAAAGAATTATACACATTCACACACTGACAACCTAGGAAGAAGATATCTTACCACAGTACTGAAAAGAACAACAGTTATGGTGCTGGTAATCATTATTGCATTCCCTCGTAAATGGGTATGGCCCAAGCTTGTAAACTGCATTTATTTAACATGAAATTATAAAATGATATAATTCATCAATATCAATTAACAGAATAGAAAGCCAACTTTTTTTTCTGTATATCTAAATCTCAATAACCTCTCTTTTACATGTGAACGCATATTAGCCCCACTTGAGGAGATTTGTCTATAGTCTACCTTATTATATGCAAGAGCTATTGACACTGCACCTCTCATCAGACCAGCCCACCAGATAATAATCTGAAGAGAATCAATTAATGAGCTTTGATAGATCAATGGACTCAGAACTAAAAAAAGTAAAATAAGCTGATAGGATCAAATAAACAGAATCATGTACTTGCTGCTTGAAGCCAATCTTCTCAGTAGGTGATTTCTTGGATAAGTTGGATAAAAAGGACAAGGGGAAAACAAAAGCTGCTCTTCCAACCATAACAAGAGCTATTAATATTGAACTAACTGAAACTGATGTTCCAGGGCTGCAACAAAGTCAAATCAAACAGTATGCATTAAATTCAATATACGGTGTTCTAGCAGAGTATTACATTAGGCACTGTGAAATTCTGGTACAATATAATCCCAAATGGACTTTTCATAATTGTGAAATGTACCTGTCACTGACAAATCTCCACTTCTCAATGTCCAAGGCATCCATACCAACATAAAGGAAGATAAAAATCTCAGCAACAAATGACAAGGTTGCGAAAGCATGCCTGCGATGTTTGGGTAAGATTTAAAGCATTTAGAAAATATACGATTCCTAATAGGGAAAAACATGACAACAATTGCCAACTGAAAAATACACATTTTAAGGTAAGACATACTTGGTAGTGACTCTAGAACTCTCTGTCACATTGTGCCATGTGTAATGGGACATCACAATCCCGCAGAAAAATACAGTGAGAATCCCACTCAAATAGAACAGCTGCAGGACAAATTGAAGTTACAACATCAAAATTATAAAACCAAGAAATTAACCATCAAATGTAAAGAAGGCATTTGAAGAAGGGTCCTTGGGAAAGTTTAGAAATCTTACTTCAGCCAACATATATGAAAGGTATGCCATGAGCATCATAAGAGCAAACTCACGATCTGTTGAGTGCCTGAATCATACAAGACATTGAGGTACTGCAGAATCATTTTAACACTTCTATTCTAAAGTACAAGGTCTGAAATATCTGTGTCCAGTGCCCACAGGACCACATCTGTCTAGAAAGTAGAACTAACTGTATCTACTCGATTAAAATCATTGATCATTCAAGCAAAATGAAAAAGTATACAGGTAAACTCAGTTGCCCAAGATTATAAACTTCTGCTAGATTACATACGGCTTCACCAACTCAATCACCCATTTATCTAAATACACCTTTCCTTTCAAGGATTCATTTGGTTTTCACAAATAAATTTGACTATAGCACAACAAATGCCAGATTACAATAACAAAGATTCCAGCCACTATATACCTGCCAAAATATAGCTTTTTGATGATGTAAGCACTAAGTAAACCAGTCTGCAAAAAAAAAAAAAAATACATGCATTACTCATCATATTGCTTGCAAGTAAACAAATGCGGGCAAGTCCTTTTAAGTGTGCACATGAGAGAGCATGTTTGTGTGCATGAGAGAGAGAGAGAGAGAGAGAGAGAGAGAGAGAGAGAGAGACTTACTATAACTCCCAGCATAGTGCTTGTGAGAAATAGATATAAAAAGTTGCAAATAAACTGCCATGCAATTCTGGGATTGATATTAGTCAGATCAAAACTCTGGATTGCATTGAAAAGCACGACTGATGTGGCATCATTTACAACACCCTCCCCAAATACTAGACTATAGAGTAAAGGTGTCTCATCCTGATTAAGAATCTGAACCAGCAGATGAAACAAATTTATGTATTGTATCTCATATGTTTGAAGTTCAAAACACAACTACTCCTTTAATATGCATCATACCTGCAATGTGCAAACAGAATCTGTTGCAGCAAATATGGCTCCAATTGCTGAAAATAGTATAAGAACAAGTAAGCTTCCACCAAAAAAAAAAATGGTTAAAACAAAAAGAACAAAAATAATGAAACAGAGGAGTAATAAATATAGTACCTATGTAATCCCCTATATCCAGTGGACCAATATCCAATTTCTGAAAGAATTTTATGGCACCTGCCAGATGGATTGTAATATTCAGTACTAAGTATTTTCTTGCCACTGTAAAGCCAAGTCAAGCACAGTGATTATTGATGTTGACAAAGATTGAACATTGAAGAAGTTTGCTTTAAGGAATTCTAGTTCTGTTTTCTTTCGTGGGCAAAAAATTTTGATATGTAAGGCCTAGAAAGTGATCCAAATTCTGATTTAGGAGGTGATCCTAAGCCAAATCCTCCAAGCCACAAATTTAACAAAATAAGCCAAACATAGATAAAATGACAGCTGAAATGATTAAACATTTTGTCTTCGTATGTACAATGCTTACTGAATACCATCTTTCGATATGTACAATGCTTCAGCAGTTTGACTTTTTAACTTGGTAAGTGGTAAGGAAGGACTCAAATATTGCAAAGGAATGATTGAGAATAAATATAGCATTTGAATATCAAAACAAAGAACAGAAAAAATAAATGGTTTAGTATCATAATTCAAACAAAATTAATACAGAGAAGCAGCCTCTGTGCCTTATGCATGCCTATTCCACAGTAAATGTGCAGCTTTGACAAACTTGGAGAAGTAGAGTTCATACCAATATCTAAACAATGTGTTAGTCTCAATGAAACTTCAGAAGCAAAGCAAACAATTAAATTAACTGCATGTGTGAAGTTCACATATACCTGCAGATATGATACAACAGGATATCAGTGTGCCAATAGCACCAAATAGCATGATAGTGATGAAGTTACGAAAGAATTGCTTCTTTTTCACCTGAAAACTGGCATAGGAAGCAGGGTTCAAAAATCAATGATTAAATCAGGCTTTAAGAAGTCGATCATTAAAAATTCAAATAAGTCTTTAATATCACCATTATACCATAATAAAACAAAGAATAAAATGTCAATGTTGGACAAAAGATCAGTGAACCATTGCTCATTACCAGCAGAAGATTATATAAAAATCACATTTGACAGATTTGAATTTGAGAATGATCAAGGACAGAAATTGGATTTCATCACCCACAGTGCAAGAAAATAACTAGTTTCGAAGCGGGCTAAAAGGAACAAGAAACATACCCAGCATTAAATATAATAGGTGGTAGAAGATATATAAAGAAAAGATCCTCGCTGAAGACTAAAAGATGCGAGCTTTTTCCGCCACTAACCAGCAGAATAACAACCCCGGTACATACACCCTGCCACCAACCCACACAGCATCAAGCCATCAACCATTTTAGTGTGATGCATAATTCATATCCTAAATAATATTTTTTTTTTTTTAAAAAAAAAGGAAAACTAAACATGTAAGTAAAGTAAAATCCACCAACGCGCTTTACTTCATTTCTAGAACTTCCAAGCAATCAAAAAGACGAAAGGGAAAAAAAGAATTTAAATAGTGAGAATCTCACAATCAAAAGGGCCGTAATGGACTCGTTCATCCATCGATTCTCCTCTAGAAGATGACCAATCACAATACAAGCGCAAAGAAGCGCCACAAATAAGTTCATAGAGACAACAGAGGCGTGATCAGATGTGTTTAGCATTTGCAATTTTGACACAACTGAAGTTACAGGGGTATCCATTGTATCCATCTCTCTCCTTAATCACGCAATTAACAACCAAATAATAATAATAATAATAATTATTATTATTATTATGTTATAAACAGAAATGCGAAAGCTTAGATTGCTATCCAACACCCAGAATATCCACAGAATCTGTTTATGTCTCTGAACTATCCATTTCAAGCGGCAGAGTTACTTCAACTGTGGGATATCTGCATTAAAACAAATCAACACCAAAATCAAATCCTAATGAACAAATAAAGCATCAATTAAGCTAATTTCCTTACAAATTCGAACTTTCTGTTTCAAAATGTCAAAATGCATATTTTAGAAAACTTTTTTTTTTCTATTTTCGAAACCCAAAGTAAAAGAACAATAATGCATGGCTGCTAGCTGCTGAAAATCCAAAAAAGCAACTACCTTTAAGAGGGAAACGACGAAATTAATATAGAAAGCTAATTCTATTTTGATCAATGTTCTGAGCAAGAACCCAAGAAATGATGCATGAAAAGAAAGCTTAATACTGAATGAAAAACAAAATAGAAGCCAAATCTCTCTCCGTAGCTGGATTTGTGCAACCACGAGAAAGAGAATTCAAAAAGATAGAGATAGATAGAAAGAGCAGAGAAATCAATCTCTGCTTCGAATTTCTTTTGGACACGAAAAGATCTGTGGGACGAAATAGAAACGATGTGGAAGCGAAATTTGACACGATTTTGAATGAGAGAAAGAAGAGTGAAAGTTGAGGAAAGAGAAAGAAAATGGTACGACGAGAGAGCAATGGAGAGAGCGAAAGCCGCGTGGTGCGGGATAACAGAGACGAAGGAGAGAGAAAAGAGAAATTAACGGGAACGGAGGTTGGCTGATCTTTACCGTCGATTGTGTTGACTAGTGTCGTCAGACGAAGGTTTGGCATGAGGTTGGATGCGTGATAATACTTTCCCCTGCGGAGGGAAAGTGATGTTGATGCCATATTTGCTCGAGTTAATCATATTAAAAAATATATTAATTATTTAATATTTAAATAATTAAAGTGACACGATTAATTGTAAATAAAAAATAATTATTTTTTTTATGAAAATTCTATATAAACATAAATATTTACATTAATTTAAAAATGGTTTTCAAAGCTAAAATAATTAATAATTTATTAAAAAATTAAATTTAACACCTCACAATTATATCCTTAAAAAGGTTTAATTTATTGAATTATTTAATTTTTATTTTTAAATTACAAGAGATTTAACTGCAATACTAATTTCTTTGCTATAAATGCAGATCTTATTTTTTAAGTATTACAGATTAATTTTTGTGATTGAATTCATTGACACAAGTTAAATTAAATCATCATTATTTTTATTATATATTTTTTTTTATAAAAAGAAAAATAAAAGTTGGAGTCTCTCACATCTATTATTTAATTTTTATGATTAACAAAAAAATTTCCTGCTTTGAAGCGCCGACCACCGTGACCCCAATAAATGCAAAAATATGAAGTGTTTGATCTCGTGATGGTATTTGGCTGAGAATCGAATCTCCCCTTAAGAATCTTCTTCATCGTCTGAGAAATAAAAAGTTGGCAACTTCTGTAAGGCCCTTCTCATTCCACGTTTCTGCTAGTGAGTTGGAATCTTACGCCCTCCTTTTAACGCCATGTTTGGATAAGTGAAAAAGGAGAGAAAGAAAATAATTAAGGAAAAATAATTTTAAAAATATATTTTTTTATTTAGATAGGAGAGAAAAATAAATATTATTTTTTTTATTATTTTTTCTTAAAATTAGAGAGAAAATAATAAATTAAAGAAAAAAATTAAAATTATATTTAAGAAATTATATATTTACCTTTTATTTTTATTGCTAACTTTTACATTCTCTTCCTTATTTTCTATCATTCAAACAAAAAGAAGAAAAATAAAGAATAAAAAATAAAAAATATTTTTCTTCCTCTCCCAAAATTTATCAAAATATAGTGTAAGGTGTGGCAAATATTAAGATATTTGTGAAAATTAATTTATTTAAATACAAATTTGATTAATATTTTTTATTTTAAATTAAATTTTATTTTAAATTATTAAATATATCTTAAATTTATTATTATTATTACTTAAATAATATTTAAATTCATTTTATTATATAAGCTTTAATCAATAATATATATATATATATTTATTTATTTATTTATAATTTATATTTTAAAAATTTAACAAGTCTATAAAATATTTAAATTATACTATTATAAAATATATTTATATTTAATTAATTACTTTTATAAATAAATTTAATTAATAAATATCTAATATATAAAATTTGAATTTAAATTCGTAAACTTGAACTCATCTTATTTTTAATTATATATTATTTAAATTATTCATTGAAATCCTACATTCAATAATAATTGAATTCTAATACTAGAGAATATGTACAGCACAATTTTTGTATATCAAAATTAATTTTTTAAAAATAATATTTTACATTGATTTAAAAAAAATAGTAATTTTAAAATTAAACTATAATTAATAAAAAATAATCTTTATTTATATCACCATTAATATATGAATGATATATAAAATAAAATTATAAGAATTCTCTTTTATTTTTTTCTTCAATTAATATTTTATTATTGAATTAATACATGTAGTGGGGTGCCACACTTTAGTGTTTTCAATTCATTAAACACTAGTATATTATTTTATTATTGAGAGTTTAAATCTTTTAAATGTGTATTAATATAAACAGAAAAATATTTTTTGAAAGGGATATGAAATAAATAATTATTTTTTGAAATTAATTAATAGTTTGTGGAAACATCAATCATATTCACATTTCTGAAAAATGAATTAATTTACAAACATGATATGAACAAACCAAAAAAAAACAAAATAATTTCTAAATAAATAATATTTCTTAATAATATAATTTCAGGAGTCAGACTTCCATTATTAGACGTGCCTCAATCAAACTTCTTGCAAATCGTTTGCCGTTTCAACTTTGAACTATCTTAAAATAATATTATTTGTAACATATTTATTAAAAAAATTTTAAATTTAATTTAATATAAGAATAATTTAATATATTTTAATAATAAAAATTTAAAATAATTAAACTGCTTTTCTCAAATTACTTTTTTATTAACATTTAAAATTATAGCTTTTTAAAAATATGAAGTTTAGTATACCAAACTTAACTTTTAACGAAATCTAAAAAATTTTTAATTTATCTTTTAATGGTATTTAAAATAATATTTTAAAAACATAATTTCAATTTTATTCTGAAACAAATTCTGAATATTGTATTTTTTAGCAACAATGTCTTTTGTTATTATTAATATTATTATTCTTAGTATTATTTAATGATATCAGTTTAATTAGTAAAATTTTAAATTTTTTTATTAATTATATTTAATTTTATTTGAGTACTTTAAAATTACTTTAAAAATTCTAAATATATATATTAATAAATGAAAAATATCTTATTAAGATTACTAAGAATAAAAAAATAGAATTACAATGTATACCTTATATTATACTTTAATCTTTAAATTTTAAAAAATTAATTATTTAATCCTAAATTTTATAATATATTATATTTTAATATTTGAATATTAAAAAATAAATTATTTAGTCTTTATAATTTTAATATATAGAATAATTTAATCTCTTTAATTTTAATATTTATAATTTTTTATTCACTAATAAAATGACTAAATTATTCTATGTATTAAAATTATAGTGATTAAAATATAAAATAATATAAAATTGAAAAACTAAATATTATTTCTCAAAATATAAAGACTAAAATAAAATAAAGTATAAAATTTAGAGACTGAATAATTAATTTTTAAAAATTTAGAAATTAAAATATAATATAGGATAAATTCAGGGATTAGATTGTAAATTTCCTAAAAACATAAATACAAATGATATAAATCTTTATGATGTGCGAGCGACAGCTGTGAGAAAGGAAAGAAGACAAAAGAAATAGTGTCTGTATTTGAGAAATTTAGGACCACAAGGAACATGTTGGAGAGAGAGAGAGAGAGAGAGAGAGAGAGAGAGAGATGATAATTGAGGGCGGCTATACTATACCATGATAATTGATAAGTTCTGCATACGCTGAAGATAATATGCTATGTCCGTATCCCAATCTTGTATTCATATCCATCATGAATTTTGGCTTGTTTCTCATTAATAATGCACTGCTCACTGCCTTGTTCCTATCTTCAACTTGGAGGGCTTGGGCTGATGTTTCCCATCTTTACAAGCAGATCAAAAGAGTAAAAACTCGAATATATATCTATCAAATAAATGATATGCGTTCAGCACACTGAATCTGACAATTTTGAATTCTTCCATGTCCAGTTATTGGGATTTGGTGGTTCAATTTTGTAACTTATACCATGCTGGGGTCTCACATGCTGTCGTTCTTGGGATGATGATTACCAAAACGACAAGCTTTTACTCCATTTCACACTGAGTGGTAGCCCCTCCCTCTTCCTTTGTCTTTCTATCGGTTGTGGAACCCTCCATGATGACCCTGTAGAATTTATCTCATGGGGTTGTATAGGTTGTAATTCACCCAAATATAGTTTGGTATTTTTAGTTTTTTTTTTTAAATGAAAATGGTTGCATTACTTTTATCGTTGATTAAAGTATAATTTGTCATTATTAATTATAAGAATATAATTATTATAATTTTCCTTTAAAAAAGTATAAGAATGTTGCTGTTAGAGACTTGCTATTGAAAATATATTTTCCTAAATATATTACTTAAAAAATATTAAAAAATAATAAAAATAAATTTAACATTTTTTATTTATAAGAATATTAAAATAATAAAACAAAATTTTAAACTAATTTTTAATAACATTTACAATGACACTGGTTAAAAAAAGTCTTTTTTTTTAAATAATCGTGAAAATGTCAAGTGAAGCCTAAATAAAAAAGGATATAATATAATAAAATAATTAAAGTGTTGGATTCAAAATATTTGTCTTCTGCCATCTTTTGTCTATATTAGTTGTCATATATTATCACAGTGCACAACAAGAATATAAAAATTACAGCTGAAGTGAATTTTTTGTGAAGGAAAAACCTAGCAAGCCAGAGAGATAATGTGAATCGGATCCCAAAATCTGTGCATGAAACAGCATGCTGGCTGCAAGCCTGCAATTAGAGGGCGTCCAATGGCAATGGCATGCATCATTTTGGTTCAGAAAGCTGAGCATTCTGCAGTTACAAAGAACAAAATGTGTTGGAAGTGAAACTAGTATCTTTATTCATATAAGAAATATAAGAGTTGAAAACGGAGTATAATTTACTTTTATATGATTTTTTTTAGTGTCTTTAAAACAACTAGTTACAGCTATTTGAACTAACTCATCACCATCAATTGATAAAACTCAATGCAAGTAAGTCGAGAGATGCATGAAGCAGCCAAATTGCAGCTCACCTCTGCTTCTTGAAGCGCCAATGTACGGCATCATTATTGTTCAGAAAGCTGAGCATTCTGCAATTACATAGCACAAAATGTACTGAGAATGGTGTCCCGCATGAGAAAAATCTAAGCAAAACCATTTATACTCAATTTCTAAGGGGAAAATATTACCATTTGCAACTCAGCAATTAATAGAAAGCCTACTAGATAATATAATCTCTGCTTTTTATTCGAAAGAGTTGGAGTGAAGAACTGAAGATATAGGAGTGTATAGGTTACATTGTATTGGGCTACTTGCCAAACAAATAAAAATGTAAAGGATGCGTACCCTTTCTTTATGCAAGTGATTTATTGTGTCGTTAATGTCCTTCTTCCAAATCATTTTACCTCGTTCTCCCATTGGAATTGCTTTCGGTAGCCTTGGTACGCTTACAACTCCATGAGCAAAAACACTCATCCTGGGGTAATGTGTCGCGGCTAGTGCTACCAAAGATGGGAATTTGATGGTACAACTTGTCATTGAGCAGAAGCTGGTGAGGCTCTCTGAACAATGAAGCGTTATACTTTTCAATTTGCTGAAAACAATCTCACTTTGTTGTTGATCTTCATCTCCACCATTCACTACAATTTCTGTTACCTTATTGCATTCTCTTACACTCATTTTGGTGAGATTCACCATCCCTTTAGCTGTGGAGGATGTTATTATGTTTACTAATATTTCACACTGCCACACGTCTAGAGTAGTAAGATTTTGGAAAGATACAGAATGTGGTGCCAAGGTAACCAAACTGTCGCAATTCCATATTTCCAGGGATTCAAGATTTTGAAGAACTTGGACATGTCGAGATTCAGGATTCCATATATGCTTCATTTTGGGAAAGAAATCCAGCCTTAAGTATCGTATCTGTGCAAAAGCCCTTGCATACTCGTCAACAACAAAACCATATGGGAATATCTCATTAAAATCAGAGCATACCACATGAAGTTTTTCCGTATTTGGGAATTTTTGAAGGAGATTGAATGGGAAATCTGTTGAAGCATCATGAAAGCAATATACGCCAAGAACTTTTAGCTTGTCAAAGCGGTCTTCAAACTGGCCTTGCCATATCATTGTGATCTCGTTGCTGCTTAATGTTAATTCCTCCAAGTTCGAAATAACCTGAAAATAAATCAAACAAAATTAACCAACTTGACGTTGATATTCAATCAATAAGTCTAAATGTTAATATAAATCTATCAAATTTTTTCATATGCTTCAAACTTAGAAGGGAACTAAGTAATATCAGATTATTTTATGGGCATATATGCAAATCAACATCCTTAAACAAGTTTAATAATATTGATTAAAATTTATTGAATTATTTAATTTTTATTTTTAAAGTACAGGAAGTTAAACACAATTTATAATATCAATTCCTTTGCTACAAACACAAATCCTGTCTTCTAAATATGATATATCAATTTCTGTGATTGAATTTATTAACACGGACTAAATTAAGTCATCATTATTTTTATTGTTTCTTTTTTTAATGAATAAGTAAAAATACATAAAACAGGAATTTAATGGAATCATCATAGATAGTACATTGATTTTCCTTAACAAATCAGAAGAATTGAAGTTGGAGTCTCTCATATCTATTATTTAATTTTATGATTAAAAAAAAATATTTCCTGCTTTGAAGCACCGGCCACCGTGCCTCCAATAAATGCAAAAATATGATGTGTTTATTTGAAAAAAGAAAATGCCTGATAAAAAAAAAATCTTACAAAAGTTGTATAAATGACATAAAATGTTCACTTTTATTCTCAAGTCATTTAAGTTTTAAATTAATTTAATTTCTTCTTAAAATTATTTTTTTCCAAAATCTAACTAATCATAATCCTCCTCTTCTATGATCAATCAATTATCATCAAGGGTTTGTTGCTTCAATCAACTATCATCAAGGGTTTGTTGCTTTAGATCTTTTAACTGACATGCATTAATCCGAAATCTTAGTGTCTGCTCTCTAATCTCAGTGGTTAACGATGCATACAAGTATGATGATATTGGGCCTCTTAACCAATCACATTTCACTAAACTTTTAATGAGTTAATAGCTCCCACTAATATCTCAAACAATAATAGTCCACTAAAAATTCAACCAATCACAATTTATTATACGGTGCATTAGAATCAAACCGAATTAGATTAGTTGAACCGATTTAATTGAGAACTAGGCCAATGGCTATTTTAGTTCAAGCTTTAATCCCTTTATTTAGCAAATTGGAGTTGACCCATTAGAACTAAGCGAGTATGTGACACCCCTTACCCGTCTATAGTGTAGTCGAGCGAGGCATGCCACACCCGGTGCCGGAGCGTCTTAACTTATCTTATAACATTTCCTAATAATCATATTTAATTTATTTAAATTAGGCCTAATTAATTTATCGGAGAAACCGACGGAGTTTCTCCTAATTTAGTAATGATTTTAACGATTTCCCACCTGTTAAAATCTCAATAATATAATCTCAAATACATAAATTTTTCATAATCCTAACATTTCATATCATTTATTTCAAATTCACAATTTTCATTCACACATAACAAATAAAATTGGTACTCATTCATAAATGAAATACTGAATTTCATTAATTTACATAATTATAATTAATTACATAAGTCCTTAGTTTACATAACAAAATAAATATCTAACACAAAATATAAAATATAAAATATAAAATACAAAATACATGATAAAGCCTAGCGGTCCTACCCAAAATGCACTGTAGTAGAGGTGACGCCAAACTCAATGCAAATCTGGACTCTCACTCAGTCTGAGGTCTGCTGGGCTCTCTATCTGTGTCTCCAATACCTACGTATGGTAAAAAGCGACGCACTAAGCAATGCAGCTTAGTGGTGTCAATATAAAATAAAAATAAACTAAAATAATTAAATATGTAAAAATTACGGTATTATTTTATGCAGTCTAAATTTTTTGTAATTATTCATAATATTATTCATTTAGTACTTTTTATATTCATTATTTGGTAATAAATTATTAAGATTTATTTTGGTTGGCCAATTAACAAATACCAGTTGACTGAACTTGATAAACAGGTAAACTGACATTGGGCACCAAGTATCTAGGGCCGTCACACCATCGGTCACAAAGTGTCTGCCATGTGTGCAATAGAATGGCTAACAAGCCATAATAATCATCAGGCACAAGGCCAAGTATATCAAGAGTATCAAAATAGCCAAAAGCCATAATATCAGGCACTATATGCCATAAATTACGAAATGGCACGAAGTCATATGCAGTACTGTTATCGGAAACCTATTGGCATGTCAACCTATCCAAACCAATCATACTAGACATACTAGGGCATGTTAACAAAGTTAATTATTTAGTTCTTTGCATTTGATATTTGATGGTTACTATTCACCTTACTATTCATGCAAAAATATTGACTTTTTCATAATTAATAGGTATGCTAGTTCTAATTACACCAAAATACAATATTTTGGATTTTTCATTTGTTGGCATTAGTTGCCAATTTCAATTCAAAGTTTATTGGAAGTAATTTCAAAAATTCAGATTTGGTCACTTAGGCCATCAAATTGACAAAACTCTAATTTTGTTCAAATCCTAATTCCCAATTTCTCCATTTTATACCATACATGAAAAATCAAGATTCAAATGCATATAGTCTCATCATAGGCCATCACTACACACTTTAATTCCATTAAAATTCATTAAACCCATCTTTCATTCATGGCTGCCGAAAATGTATAGGTATCCTAACATACACATTTTGGTTTAATTCCTTCAATTTCTAACTCAATTCTTAGTCCTAACCAAGAATATAAAGAGAGAGAGAGAGAGAATTTAGCACTAACCTTGAAGTGAGCCAATTATAACTTTGTTAAATCTTCACTTTCTTTGCTTTTTTTGGCTGCCAACACCTTAGCAAGGTTCTAGGGCAACTTTTAGTATTGGAACTTAGGAAAAATAAGAAGAAAATTATAGGAAATTAAAGCTTTCAAGGAGCAACAATGGTGGAGGGCAAGAGAAGAGGTTCGGCCACCCTTTGGAAGGAAGAAGAAGATAGCATTTTTTTTTATTTTAATTATTCTCTCTTTTTGCTTTTATACTTAAGGTTGTCCAAATGTGATTAGTTGGAAAAATTTTTAATTGCATCATCATGACTCATGCTTATGTCATAATTGAATTTTAATTTCATTATGTTTTCTTTTTTTCTCTACTCATTTTTAATTAAATTTTTATCAATATTTATTCACATTTTATGACATAAACCTCACTTACTCAATTGGACAAGTTGGTCAAAAATCATCTCTGAAGATGAAATAACCAAAATGCCCTTCGTTTCGTTTACCGAGCTAAAATTGTCCGTACCGATTTATAAAATTTTCTTAGCATTTTCTTGGCATTCTATTATTATCTAAGCCTCAATAATTCTTCACTGGAGTCCCAAAAATTATTTCACAGCGTTTCCCTATGGGTTTAGGGTTGCTAACTGTTTTCACAGCCGCTTCCCGTTAGGGTTACCCATCGCCGGAGCTACGGCTTATTTAACCTTAGTGCATTTCATTGCTTAAATTTTTTCTTAATTTTTCTTATCATTATTTAAATTATTTATGACTTCTCACTCTAATTTACATATAGTTCCAGACATTCTAGCTGTTCGGGCTGGTATTAGTCACCGGAACAGTAGAATGTACGAACTATCTAAAGTGAGGGCATTACAGCTCTTCTCCTCTAACAAAAATTTCGTCCTCGTAATTTATCTGATGTAAATAGTTGAGGGAACTGTTGCCTTATCGTCTCTTCGCTTTCCTAGGTTGCCTCTTCGGTGTTGTGGTGCCTCCAAAGTACTTTCACCAGTGAAATCTGCTTATTTCTCAATTCCTTCACTTCCCGGGCCAGAATCCGTATCGGTTCCTCTTCATATGTCAAATCTAGTTGGATTTCGATCTCTTCCATGGAGATGACATGTGGAGGGTCTGATCTGTACCTTCTCAGCATAGACACATGAAATACATTATGGATTTTGTCCAGCTCTGGTGGTAAAGCTAGCCTGTAAGCCACTAGACCCACACCTTCAATGACTTCATATGGGCCAATGAACCTAGGGCTTAACTTACCCTTCCAAATCTCAATACCTTTTTCCATGGTGATACTTTGAGAAACACCTTGTCGCCAACTTCATATTCTATATCTTTTCTCCTCAAGTCAGCATAAGACTTTTGTCTGTTTGAGGCGACCTTCAAATTAGCTTTTATTAATTTAACCTTCTCCTCAGTCTGTTTTACCAGGTCCAGTCCCACAAGCTTATCTTCACCCAGTTCTATCCAACATAGCGGTGTTCTACACTTTCTCCCATACAAAGCTTCATACAGAGCCATTTGAATGCTAACTTGGTAGCTATTGTTGTAGGCAAATTCTGCAAGTGGGAGGTATCTGTCCCAACTTTCCTCAAACTCAATAACACAACTCCTTAGCATATCCTCAATGACCTGAATTATTCGTTTCGAATGTCCATCCGTTTGAGGATGAAAAGCCGTGCTAAAATAGAGTTGTGTGCCCAAGGCTTCTTGCAACTTCTTCTAAAATCTGGCTGTAAACCTCGGGTCTCTATCAGATATGATGGAAAGTAGGATTCCATGCAGTCTAACTATCTCACTGATATATAATTCTGCTAGCTTCTCCAGTGAGTAGTCAGTTTTGACTGACAGAAAATGAGCTGACTTGGTTACTCTATCTATTATCACCCATACTGTATCATGTTTCTTTTGGGTGAGAGGTAGGCCACTAACAAAATCCATGATGACCCGATCCCATTTCCATTTAGGTATGCTTATAGGCTATAACAAACATGATGGAACTTGATATTCTGCCTTGACTTGCTGACATGTCAGGCATCTAGTTACATAGTTAGCGATGTCCCTCTTCATACCATGCCACCAATAGTGAGGCTTCAGATCATGGTACATTTTAGTGCTTTCCGGGTGCATAGCATACACACTGTGGTGTGCCTCTTTCAGAATATTTGTCTTTAATTCCCCATCATCTGGTACACACACTCTTCCTTTATAATACAAACACCCATCTTCTTTCAGCTCAAATTCAGTCTCCTTCCTTTCTGTAATTCTGCCCATAACAGCTATTAACTTTTCATTCGCCTTCTGCCCATCTTGTATCTGTTGTAGCAGGTTTGGCTTTACTTGCAACTCAGCCAAAATAGCTCCATCATGAGCTAAGGACAAACGGGCATTCAATGATCTCAATGCTGCAATGGACTTTCTGCTTAAGGTATCAGCAACTACATTTGCCTTCCCAGGATGATAATCAATTACATAGTCATAGTCTTTCTGAAACTCAATCCATCGCCTTTGTTTAAGGTTGAGCTTCTTCTGGGTTGGCAAGTATTTCAGACTTTTGTGGTCTATGTATATGTGGCACTTTTCACCATACAAGTAGTGTCTCCATATCTTTAGTGCAAATATGAACTCTTCTAGTTCAATATCATGGGTAGGGTAGTTCTTTTTATGTGGCCTTAACTGCCTAGAAGCATAAGCGACCACTTTCTCTTCTTGCATCAAAACACACCCTAGCCCATTATGTGAGGCATCACTGTAGATCACAAAGTCTTTCCTGGATACCGGCTATGTTAACACTGGTGCCTCTGTCAACATAGCCTTCAATCTCTCAAAACTAGTTTGACACTTGTCATTCCAGTCAAATTTGACATTTTTATGTAGCAACTTGGTCAATGGAGCAGCTATTAGAGAAAACTCCTTCACAAATCTTCTGTAATACCCAGCTAGTCCCAAGAAACTTTTGACTTCAGTTACATTTCTGGGAGGCCTCGGGGAAATCACTTATAGTAGGTATGTCACACAGGTCAAGCTTAGCGCCTAGTATTAACCACGTATTCCAAATAGGCTTCACAGCCTTTTCTCATCAACTTCCTTCTCTTTCAATGACATTCTAAAATCATTTCACAACTATTATCTCATCATTTTCTTAGAATTTTGTAATATTATCAATAAAGACCACTACAAATCGATCTAAATATAGATGGAAGATCCATGAAAGCTGCTGGTGTATTTGTCAAACAAAACTGCATCACCAGAAATTCATAGTGCCCATACCGGGTCCTGAATGCAGTTTTAGGCACATCTGCATCATTTACCCTCAGCTGATGATACCCTGATCTAAGATCAATTTTAGAAAATATGCCTGCTCTCTTCAATTGATTAAACAGATCATCAATTCTCGGCAATGGATACTTGTTCTTCATAGTTACTTTATTTAGCTGCCGATAGTCAATGCATAATCTCAAAGTCCCATCATTCTTTTTCACAAATAGCACTGGTGCTCCCCAGGGTGACACACTGGGGCGTATGAACCCCTTATCCAGTAACTCTTGCAACTAGATTTTTAACTCCTTCAATTCAGTGGGTGCCATCCTATAAGGAGCAATAGAGATTAGTGTTGTACCCAGCATTATCTCAATAGCAAATTTTACTTCTCTTTCTGGTGGCAAACCAGACAATTTCTCAGAGAAGACATCGGGGAAATCACTTACAGTAGGTATGTCACACAGGTCAAGCTTAGCTTGCCTAGTATCCGTGTGCCAAATAGGCTTCACAGCCTTTTCTCATCAACTTCCTTGCAGCAGTGGTTGAAATGACATTAGACAGAAAATCTGTCATTTCCCCCACAACTATTATCTCATCATTTTCAGGAGTTTTCAGTGTAATCCTCTTCAATCTATAATCCACTATTGCCTAATGACATGATAACCAATCGATTCCTAAGATCACGTCAAACTCGTGGAAAGGCAATTCAATCAGGTTTGCCGAGAACTCATATCCTTGAATCATCAATGGGAAACCTTTACACACTCTATTTACCATCACATTGTGGCCTAGTAGGTTAGTGACTAGAATATCTTGGTCACTTTCCTCTACTTGAATTCCCCTTTCCACAGGTAGCTTAATGCAAATATATGAGTGCGTTGATCCTGGATCTACTAATGCATGCGAAGGTATATCATAGAGAGAGAACATACCCCTAATGACATCCGGGGCATCCTGCTCCTCCTGAGCCCTTATGGCATATGCCCTGGCCTTTGGCAGTTCAATTGCCTCTGATATCGGCCTCTGTGATGTACCAGCTGCCTCCGATTTACCCAGCCTTCTACCCCTTTGAGCTATAGGGGTAGGTCTGTCTGTTTGTATTGGAGTAGCTGTAGCAGTCCTCCTTGGGCAATCTCTGATCTGGTGCTCAGTAGACCCACACTGGAAGCAACCCCCAGTCACTCGCCAACATTTACCCTTGTGCCACTTATGGCAATGTGGACAGGCCGAAGAGACTGCTGTGGCTGGTCCCCTATACACTGTCCCTGGAGAGCTACCCACTAATGGTGTGGACTGGCCTTTCCTCGGTGTTACCTGAGATTTGAGCCTCTAGGACTGGCCCTGACCTTGTGGCTGACTAGAACTCTGAGCAGGAGGACCTCTAAACTTCTTACTGGGTGCAGAGGATGCACTGGTCTGACTCAGACCTCTCTTCTATTGTCTATCCCTTCTGCTCTGCTCATTAATTCTGACCCTTTTCACTTTCAGTGCAGCTTCAACCAATTTTGCGAAGTTTGTAATCCTCAAAGCTGTTATCATGAGCTTGATATTATCGTTTAGCCCCTCTTCAAACCTCCTACATTGGTCTGCTTTAGTAAGGACTATCTCTCTCCCATATCTGCTCAGTCTGATAAACTCTGTCTCATATTCTGTCACTGACAGCTGTCTTTGCCTCAGACTGATAAATTCCCTTCTTCTCTCTTTCAGATACACATTACTAACATACTTCTTTCTAAACTCTGTGGGGAATAACTCCCATGTGATCTGATCTGGCTGCACCTCCCTGGATACTGTGTCCCACAACTGATAAGCATCATTCATAAATGAAATACTGAATTTTATTAATTTTTATAATTACAAATAATTACATAAGTCTTTAGTTTACATAACAAAATAAATATCTAACACAAAATACAAAATACAAAATATATGATGAAGCCTAGTGGTCCTACCCAAAATGCACTGTAGTGGAGGTGATGCCAGACTCAATGCAAATCTGGACTCTCACCTTGTATGAGGTCTGCTGAGCTCTCATCTGTGTCTCTAATACCTGCGCGTGGCAAAAAGCGACGCGCTAAACAATACAGCTTAGTGGTGCCAATATAAAATAAAAATAAACTAAAATAATTAAATATGTAGAAATTATGGTATTATTTTTTGCAATTTGAATTTTTGGTAATTATTCGTAATATTATTCATTTAGTACTTTTTATATTCATTATTTGGTAATAAATTATTAAGACTTATTTTGGTTACCCAAGTAACATATACTAGTTGACTGGATTGGATAAGCTGGTAAATTGATACTGGGTACCAAGTACCTCTAGCCGTCACACCATCAGTTACAAAGTGTCTGCTAGGTGTGCAACAGAATGGCTAACAAGCCATAATAATCATTGGACACAAGGCCAAGTATATCAAGAATATCAAAATGGCCAAAAGCCATAATATCACCAAATGACACTATATGCCATAAATCACGGAATGACATGAAGTCATATGCAGTACTGCTATCGGAACCTTATTGGCATGCCAACCTATCCAAACTAATCATATTAGGCATACTAGGGCATGTTAACAAAGTTAATTGTTTAGTTCTTTGCATTTGATGTTTGATGGTTACTATTCACCTTGCTATTCATGCAAAAATATTGACTTTTTCATAATTAATAGGTATGCTAGTTCTAATTACATCAAAATACCACATTTTGGATTTTACATTTGTTGGCATTAGTTGCCAATTTCAATTCAAAGTTCATTGGAAGTAATTCTAAAAATTCAGATTTGGTCACTTAGGTTTACTGTTCCATTGGACCAATCTACAGTGGGAATTTGGCTAAACTTTCTTCATCAAAGTTGTTCCTTAATGTGTCTTCTTTAATTCTCTTTTTGAATCACTCAATTTGGATTTTTGTAGCTCAAGTTATGGCATTTTTACCATAAGTGGCCGGATTGATCTATTTCCAGATTTTCTAGGCAGATTTGGTTCTGGCAGTTTTTGTGCTCTAATTTTGGCTAGCAATTCGAATAGGTTATGGTCAGAATTTAAGTTTTTATTCTTCATGAAAGTTGTTCTGCATTGTCTAAACTTTCCATGGGTTCAAAAATCAGGCCATTTGGACCTCTCTACACAAAGTTATGGTCATATGAACAAATACTATTCATTTGGTTATTTTCCAGGTCTAGAATTGAGATACCCAGATTTAGACAAATTTTAGGTCACTTTAAGTGGGTTTTCTGAGCAGGGTCTCTTCATAAAAAATGTGGCACTATGTCCCTAATTTCACCTCCAATTGGCCTTACACCAATTGAAGCTACACAAGCCAAGTTATGGCTGCCCAAACCCACTAGACTCAAGTCCAGAATTTCTGACAAAAAAAGGGCAGCACCCCAATTCATAATCCAATGCCACAACAAACTTCATTTTATGGTCATACCATAGCAAATGGTCACTAATTGACCATTAGAATATCAATTCACCATCAAATTGATAAAATCCTAATTTTGTTCAAACCCTAATTCCCAATTTCTCCATTTTACACCATACATGAAAAATCAAGATTCAAATGCATATAGTCTCATCATAGGCCATCACTACACACTTTAATTCCATTAAAATTCATCAAACCCATTTTTCATTCATAGCTGCCGAAAATATATAGGTACCCTAACATGCACATTTTGGTTCAATTCCTTCAATTTCTAACTCAATTCTTGGTCCTAACCAACAATATAAAAAGAGAGAGAGAGAATTTGGCACTAATCTTGAAGTGATCTAATTATAACTTTGTTAAATCTTCACTTTCTTTGCTTTTCTTGGCTGTCAAACACCTTAACAAAGTTCTAGGGCAACTTTTAATAGTGGGACTTAGGAAAAATAAGAAGAAAATTGTAGAAAATTAAAGCTTTCAAGGAGCAACAATGGTGGAGGGCAAGAAAAGTGGTTCGGCCACCCTTTGGAAGGAAGAAGAAGATAGCATTTTTTTTTATTTTAATTATTCTCTCTTTTTGCTTTTATACTTAAGGTTGTCCTAATATGATTGGTTGGAAAAAATTTTAATTACATCATCATGACTCATGCTTATGTCATAATTGAATTTTAATTTCATTTTGTTTTCTTATTTTCTCTACTTATTTTTAACTAAATTTTTATCAATATTTATTCATATTTTATAACATAAACCTCACTTACTCAATTGGACAAGTTAGTAAAAAATCATCTTTAAAGGTGAAATGATCAAAATGCCCTTCGTTTCACTTACCGAGCTAAAATTGTCCGTACCGATTTATAAAATTTTTTTAACATTTTCTTGGCATTCTATTATTATCTAAGCCTCAATAATTCTTCACTGGAGTCCCAAAAATTATTTCACAGGATTTCCCCATGGGTTTAGGGTTGCTAACTGTCCGCTTCCCGTTAGGGTTACCTATCGTCGAAACTACGGCTTATTTAACCTTAGTGCATTTCATTGCTTAAATTTTTCCTTAATTTTTTTTTTCATTATTTAAACTATTTATGACTCATCACTCTAATTTACATATAGTTACAGACATTCTGACTGTCCGAACAGACATTAGTCACTGGAACAGTAGAATGTACGGACTATCTAAAGTGAAGGCATTACAGAATAACTAGTGAACTAATTAAATCATAAATTAAGTAATTATAATCAATTAGATTAATCAATCAGATAACTAATAACAGTTAGATTAATTAATTAATTAGATGTTAAACAAGAAACTATAATCAATTAAATCATAATCAATTAGTATTTTATTAATTAATCAAGTAAATGATAAATTAAGTGCTATAATCAAGTATAATAGGATATGTTATTAATTAATATAGTAGATTATAAATTAATTAATTATAATCAATTACATCATAATAAATTATTATATATTATTTTATCAATTAATCAAGTATATTATAATATATTAAATTATAAATCAAGTAATTATCATCAATTACATCATAATTAAGTACTATTAAGTATTTATCAATTAATAAAGTATATCATAATTAATTACCTCATAAATAAAATAATAATAATTAATTACATCATAATCAAATAATTAATTAAATAAAAATGAGCATTATCTAATTTAATCAATTAAATTTTTGTATACTTTTATATATATTTATACATAGATTTTTATACTCTCATCATTATTTTTATTGTATTTTTTTAATAAAAAAATTAAAAATACATAAAAACAACTTGCGGAAGTTAATGGAATCATCATAGGTAGTACATTGATTTTCCTTAAGAAATGAGAAGATTTGAAGTTGAAGTCTCTTATATCTATTATTTAATTTTATGATTAAAAAAAAAAATTACCTGCTTTGAAGCACCGACCACCGTGCCTCCAATAAATGCAAAAGTATGATGTGTTTGATCTCGTGATGATATTTAAAAAAAAAGGCAACACAGATGGCTAAGAATCAAATCTCCCCTTAAGAATCTTTCATCGCCTAATAAAAAGTCAGCAACTTCTGTAAGGCCCTTCTCATTCCACGTTTCTGCTAGTGAATTGGAATCTCACGCCCTCCTTTTAACACCATGTTTGGATAGGTGAAAAAGGGAGAAAGAAAAATAACTAATAAAAAATTTTGAAAAGATATTTTTTCTTATTTAAATAAAAAGAAAAAAAATAAGTCTTATTTTTTTAATTATTTTTTTTAAATTAGATAAAAAAAATAAAAAAAAAGACTTATATTTAAGAAATTATATATTTACCCTTTATTTTTATTACTGACTTTTACGTTTCCTCCTTTATTTTTTCCTCCTTTATTTTTATTCCTCTCCAAAAATTTATCTAAACATAGTGTAATGTGTGACAAATATCAGAATATTTGTGAAAATTAATTTATTTAAATATAAATTTAATTAATATTTTTTGTTTTAAATTAAAATTTATTTTAAATTATTAAATATATCTTAAATTTATTATTATTATTATTTAAATAATATTTAAATATATCTTAAATTCATTTAATTATATGAGCTTTAATCAATAATATATATATATATATATAATATTTTTATTTATAATTTATATTTTAAAAATTTAACAAGTCTATAAAATACTTAAATTATATTATTATAATATATAGTTATATTTAATTAATTATTTTTAAAAATAAATTTAATTAATAGATATTTAACATATAAAATTTGAATCCAACACTATTAATTTTTCATAAATTTGAACTCATCTTATTTTTAATTATATATTATTTAAATTATTCATTAATTGAATTTTAATACTAGAGAATATGTACAGCACAATTTTTGTATATTAAAATTAATTTTTTGAAAAATATTTTAAAGAAAATATTTTACACTGATTTAAAAAATTAGTAAGTTTTAAAATTAAACTATAATTAATAAAAAATAATATTTATTTATATCATTATTAATATATGAATGATATATAAAATAAAATTATATGAATTCTCTCTTTTTTTTCTTCAAATAATATTTTTTTTAATTGAATTAATACATGAAGTGGGGTGCCACGCTTAAGTGTTTTCAATTCATTAAAAACTATTATATTATTTTATTATTGAGAGTTTGAATTTTTAAAATATGTATTAATATAAACAGCATAATTTTTTTGGAAAGGGATATGAAATAAATAATTATTATTTTTTGTATGTATAAATAATAATCAGCAGGTAGCCTTGAAGACTTGAACCAAATCACATGAGAAAATAAAAATATTATAATATTATTATTATTATAGTTTGTGGAAACATCAATCACATTCACATTTGTGAAAAATGAATTAGTTTACAAACATGATATGAACAAACAAAAAAATAATAATTTAATTTTCAAATAAATAATATTTCTTAATAATATAATTTCAGGAGTCAGCCAATCCATTATTAGACGTGTCTGAATCAAACTTCTTGCAAATCGTCTGTCGTTTCAACTTTGAACTATCTTAAAATAGTATTATTTGTAACTTATTTATTAAAAAATTTTTAAATTTAATTTAATATTTTCATAATAAAAATTTAAAATAATTTAACTGCTTTTTTAAATTACTTTTTTTTATTAACATTTAAAATTATAGCTTTTTTAAAACATTAATTTTAGTATACCAAACTTAACTTTTAACGAAATCTAAAAATTTTTTAATTTATCTTTTAATGGTATTTAAAATAATATTTTAAAAACATAATTTCAATTTTATTCTGAAACAAATTCTGAATATTGTATTTTTGAGCAACAATGTCTTTTGTTATTATTAATATTATTATTCTTAGTATTATTTAATGATATCAGTTTAATTAGTAAAATTTTAAATTTTTTTATTAATTATATTTAATTTTATTTGAGTACTTTAAAATTACTTTAAAAATTCTAAATATATACATTAATAAATGAAAAATATCTTATTAAGATTACTAAGAATAAAAAAATGGAATTACAATGTGATCCCTGAATTTTATTTTATATTATACTTTAATCTTTAAATTTTAAAAAATTAATTATTTAATCCTGAATTTTATACTATATTATATTTTAATATTTGAATATTAGAAAATAAATTATTTAATCTCTATAATTTTAATATATAGAATAATTTAGTCTCTTTAATTTTAATATTTATAATTTTTTATTCACTAATAAAATGACTAAATTATTCTATATATTAAGATTATAGTGATTAAAATATGATATAGTATAAAATTGAAAAACTAAATATTACTTCTCAAAATATAAGGATTAAAATAAAATAAAGTATAAAATTTAGGGACTAAATAATAATTTTAAAAAATTTAAAAATTAAAATGTAATATAGGATAAATTCAGGGATTAGATTGTAAATTTCCTAAAAATAATTACAAATGATACAATCCTTATGATGTGCGAACGACAGCTGTGGGAAAAGGAAAGAAGACAAAAGAAATAGCGTCTGTATTTGAGAAATTTAGGACCACATAGAACATGTTGGAGACAGAGAGAGAGAGAAAGAGAGAGAGAGAGAGAGAGAGAGAGATGATAATTGACGGTGGCTATACTATGCCATGATAATTGATAAGTTCTCCATACGCTGAAGATAATATGCTATGGCCGTATCCCAATCTTGTATTCATATCCATCATGAATTTTGGCTTGTTTCTCATTAATAATGCACTGCTCACTGCCTTGTTCCTATCTTGAACTTGGAGGGCTTGGGCTGATGTTTCCCATCTTTACGAGCAGATCAAAAGAGTAAAAACTCGAATATATATTTATCAAATAAATGATATGCGTTCACTAAACTAAATCTGAACAATTTTGAATTCTTCCACGTCCACTTATTGGGATTTGGTGGTTCAATTTTGTAACTTATAACATGCTGGGGTCTCACATGCTGTCGTTCTTGGGATGATGATTACCAAAACGACAAGCTTTTACTCCATTTCACACTGAGTGGTAGCCAGGGGTGCGCATTCGGTTTAAATCGAATCGAACCGAATTAAATTATAAAAATTGAACCATAAATTTTAGAAACTAAATCAAATCGAAATGGGTGAAAAATCGAATCGAACCGAATCGTTCTATTTCGGTTCGATTCGATTTAAACTGATCGGTTTGATATTTTATTAATTTTTTAATTTAGACTTGATTTTCAAGTTATTTGGTCTAATTTTAACTTTGGTTTGAATCTAATAACCATTAATCAATGAAATTAAACAATTAATATATATAAAATTAAATATAATTCATAAAATTTTCATAAAAATAAATCAATTAAAAAATCGATTCGGTTCGATTTAGTTTGATTTGACTATATAAATTACTATTTGGCTCGGTTCGGTTTAATCGATTTTTTCTCTTAAAAACCGAACCGAACCGAGATAACCAAAATTTTTATAATATAAAACCGAATCAAACCGATTTAATTTTAAAATCAAATCGATTAAACCTAATTAACTCGGTTCGATTCAATTTTTCAGTTTGAACCGAATTCTGCTCAGCCCTAATGGTAGCCCCTCCCTCTTCCTTTGTCTTTCTATCGGTTGTGGAACCCTCCATGATGACCCTGTAGAATTTATCTCATGGGGTTGTATAGGTTGTAATTCACCCACATATAGTTTGGTATTTTTAGTTTTTTTTTTTAAAAATGAAAACGGTTGCATTATTAATTATAAGAATATAATTATTATAATTTTCCTTTAAAAAAGTATAAGAATGTTGCTGTTAGAGACTTGCTATTGAAAATATATTTTCCTAAATATATTACTTAAAAAATAATAAAAATAAATTTAACATTTTTTTATTTATAAGAATATTAAAATAATAAAACAAAATTTTAAACTAATTTTTAATAACATTTACAATGACACTGGTTAAAAAAAGTCTTTTTTTTAATTAATCGTGAAAATGTCTATAACACCCCTAATTTTTAAATTTATTATTTTTGGGTAAATATTGATATTTTATTTTATTTGAATTTTAGGAAATTACTCGAAATTTTTCGGATTTTAGAAATCGGGTTCGATTTTCCGAAAATAAAAACTTTGATGATTTTTAAAAATTAATTTAAAGACTACTTGGTAAAACTAAAAATATATTTGGAGTCTACGAATTTTTTTGAGTTTTCTAGAATTTTTTCAAAATTTTTGGGCCTCGTTTTCGGTCCCAAGGCAGAGTAAAAATTCAAAATTTTATATCCTAAAATCGAACCGGTCGAATCGAATCGGACCGGATCGACCGAATCGGGTCGGCTCCTTCTCCTTCTTCTTTTTCTTCCCGCGTCGCATCGCCTCTCTCTCTTTCTCTCCCGTTTTCTCTCTCCTCTCACCTCCTCACCACCGCCTCCACCTCCCCACCTCGGCACGCCACCCAGCCTCCCCATCGTCGGCATTGCACCGAACGCCGGGAAACCGCACGCGAAGCCTCGCGACGCGCAGCACGCTACTTCGTCTTCCCGGCTGAAATCCGGCCTATCCAACCACCGATTGGGCTAGGTCTTGTGTCAAACAACATTTACACCTCGAGAGCTTTCCATAGACACCAATAACACCAAAATCTATCGAGCGGTTTGTCCAATTTTTGTCCGGGAAGTTTTAGCCCATTTTGACTTTTGGGCTAGATTTCTTGCAAACCGTGAACCCCACGAGGAAACTGAGAGTACTAGAGCGCTCCACTCGTCGAGAGCTTCGCGGCAATATAAATTTCAAAATTTTTCGACACCATTTTTCTGTGGGTCCCATGAAACTTCGTAGTATTTTTTCGAGTATTAAATAAGCTTAGAAAATTCCGTAAAATTTATGTACTAACCCCCATGTTGTGGGCTTCGTGTAGGTATCTTCAATTCGTGGAAATTTGACAGTTGTCCAGGTCTGTGAATTTTCGGCCAGACAGACCGGCTACCGAAAAGGTCTCCGAATTGGATCGAGATTTTGGCTACCCACCATTATCAGACGTCCCGAGCGCGTCCCCAGAGTCGGAATCGGCATAGGTAAACCCGAACTTTACTTTTTCGTAATTTTCAAGTGCTTAAATGAGATTAAAAATCCATAAAATATTCGTGATAGCTCAGAAAATTATAATTCTTTTTGCATTAGCCTAGTAATATTGCTAAGGACCGCGGGGCAAAGTTTTAGAATTTTTAGAGTTTATTTGGATAGTTTTTTGCAAAAAGGGTCAATTATAAGGATTAAACTGTAATTTTACATGTTGTGATTGATGACTGTTTGGATGGGCCCAGGAGGGGCTGTGTGATATGATTGAGTTGTGGGTGTATGGTTGGTGGATATAGAAGTGTGTTTTAAACCCATTTGCAGGTTGGATAGGTCCTAGGTATAAGGGAGACTCTGCCTGATTTTCGGCACGACTTATGACGTATTTGGTCTTTTCTTAGTTGTATTGAGTCAATTGTATTAAATAATTGTAATATAATTATCAGGTGAGCCGGGACAGCCTTCTTCCTCGACCCAGCCGCCACAGTGACTGCTGTCAACTCTGTGAGTAAAATATTAATTTTAATTGTAATTTCGATATTATTATGTGTTCAAGCATGCCCATGCATCACTTATATGTATATATCTATGTAGTTAAACTCTAGGCACGTTTTATGTTGCATTCACAACTGTTAAAGTGCCATGGATGTTGTTGTGGTAATTTGGAGCAGTGTGCATGCGTTGGCGTGCGTGTAATGTGGTGTTGGCTATGGATAGGACGGGTAGACACGGCTTGAGATCTTCGCTGGGACCCAGTCCTTCGGGGTAGACACGGCTTGAGTTCTTCCCTGGGACCCTGATTTGGTTTATTAAGTGGAAGTCCGAGCTGAGTTCTTCGCTGGCACAGGTTGGAATAAGAGAGTTGTATAGGGGATCAGCTCCCATATATGTATTGTTTGACATTATCGGGTGTGTGAGTGCTCCAAATTACCTTTTTGCTGTTATGATGTGAAAATATTGCTGATGTTGCATTTTACTCTACAGGGTGCATTAGCTTTAGATAGTTATAGAGATTATGGTTAAAATTGATATTTTACTCTCTGAGTCGAACGCTCACTCCTGTTCATTATTTTTCAGGCTACAGGGTGCATTAGCTTTAGATAGTTATAGAGGATTTTTGTTGTGGTTAACCTACTTGTCTCCTTCGTAGGTTATTTATTAATGTTTGTGTAATTTTATTAACTCCTAGAATTTTCGCATGTATTAGAAGTATTTATTTGATTTGGGCCTGTAATATAATTATCATGTTGGACCTGTAAACGTATTATTATATGCATGTTTGATGGACTGGATGAGAGAGCTGAGCTCCCATTTATTTTTATAACATTGAGTATGTGGAGGGTGAGCTGAGCTCCCCAATTGATTATATATTGTGTTTACAGGTCGGGTGAGTCAAAAACTTCCGTTGAAAGGTTCATTTTATGGCCGGACTCTGTCTGGTTGAATTCTTGAAATTGGGCCCAATGGGCCTTAGAGTTGGGTTAAGGAATAGTTAGGCTTACTACTGGCCTCGGGAGCTTTAGGCTGGCCCAGGTCCTAGTGCCGGTCCGGCCCATAGGTTGGGGCGTGACAAATGTCAAGTGAAGCCTAAATAAAAAAGGATATAATATAATAAAATAATTAAAGTGTTGGATTCAAAATATTTGTCTTCTGCCATCTTTTGTCTATATTAGTTGTCATATATTATCACAGTGCACAACAAGAATATAAAAATTACAGCTGTAAGTGAATTTTTTGTGAAGGAAAAACCTAGCAAGCCAGAGAGATAATGTGAATCGGATGTGTCTCCCAAAATCTGTGCATGAAACAGCATGCTGGCTGCAAGCCTGCAATTAGAGGGCGTCCAATGGCAATGGCATGCATCATTTTGGTTCAGAAAGCTTAGCATTCTGCAGTTACAAAGAACAAAATGTGTTGGAAGTGAAACTAGTATCTTTATTCATATAAGAAATATAAGAGTTGAAAACGGAGTATAATTTACTTTTATATGATGTTTTTTTAGTGTCTTTAAAACAACTAGTTACAGCTATTTGAACTAACTCATCACCATTTATTGATAAAACTCAATGCATGTAAGTCGAGAGATGCATGAAGCAGCCAAATTGCAGCTCACCTCTGCTTCTTGAAGCGCCAATGTAGGGCATCATTCTTGTTCAGAAAGCTGAGCATTCTGCAATTACATAGCACAAAATGTACTGAGAATGGTGTCCCGCATGAGAAAAATCTAAGCAAAACCATTTATATTCAATTTCTAAGGGGAAAATATTATCGTTTACATATCAGTAATTAATATAAAGCCTACTGGATAATATAATCTCTACTTTTTATGCGAAAGAGTTGGAGTGAAGAACTGAAGATGTAGGAGTGTATCGGTTACATTGTATTTGGCTACTTGCCAAACAAATAAAAATGTAAAGGACACGTACCCTTTGTTTATGCAAGTGATTTATTGTGTCGTTAATGTCCTTCTTCCAAATCATTTTACCTCGTTCTCCCATTGGAATTGCTTTCGGTAGCCTTGGTACGCTTACAACTCCACGAGCAAAAACACTCATCCTGGGGCAATGTGTCACAGCTAGTGCTACCAAAGATGGGAATTTGATGGTGCAACTTGTCATTGAGCAGAAGCTGGTGAGGCTTTCTAAACAATGAAGCGTTATACTTTTCAGTTTGCTGAAAACAATCTCACTTTGTTGTTGATCTTCATCTCCACCATTCACTACAATTTCTGTTACCTTATTGCATTCTCTTACACTCATTTTGGTGAGATTCACCATCTCTTTAGCTGTGGAGGATGTTATTATGCTCACTAATATTTCACACTGCCACACATCTAGAGTAGTAAGATTTTGGAAAGATGCAGAATGTGGTGCCAAGGTAACCAAACTGTCGCAATTCCATATTTCCAGGGATTCAAGATTTTGAAGAACTTGGACATGTCGAGATTCAGGATTCCATATGTGCTTCATTTTGGGAAAGAAATCCAGCCTTAAGTGTCGTATCTGTGCAAAAGCCCTTGCATACTCTTCAACAACAAAACCATATGGGAATATCTCATTAAAATCAGAGCATACCACATGAAGTTTTTCCGTATTTGGGAATTTTCGAAGGAGATTGAATGGGAAATCTGTTGAAGCATCATGAAAGCAATATAGGCCAAGAACTTTTAGCTTGTCAAAGCGGTCTTCAAACTGGCCTTGCCATATCATTGTGATCTCGTTGCTGCTTAATGTTAATTCCTCCAAGTTGGAAATAACCTGAAAATAAATCAAACAAAATTAACCAACTTGACGTTGATATTCAATCAATAAGTCTATATGTTAATATGAATCTATCAAATGCTTCAAACTTAAAAAAAAAATAAGTAATATCAGATTATTTTATGGGCATCTATGCAAATCAACATCCTTAAAGTACTAGTCCATACCTTTCTTAAAGGTTGAATCTCCACTTGTGTTTCTTGCAACTCCTGAAATTGAGAAGCAAAAATTTTAAAATTGTCACAGTGACCCACTCTCAAGCACTTCAGCATGGGACACTCAAAAGCATGTACTCCAGGGTAGAAGCTCCTTAATTTTTGCAATCTCCAAAGTTTCAAGGACTTCAGTTGACGAAACACAAACTTGGGAGTTGCTTCTAATCCTTCCTCCTTTGAAACAATTTCCACCAACCCACAATCATTAATAATTGTCTCTGCAAGTCGTGGAAGATTTTTTGCAATTGAAGGTGGGAAGAGACTATTCAGACTAGGACATCTGGAAACATCCACTGAACTTAGGTTAGCAAACGAGAGAATTTTTTGAGGATCCTCATTCCATACATGCTTCATAACTGGGAGGTTCATTAATTTCAAAATCCTCAATTTAGTGGCTGCCGCTTCAACATGCATCTCTTTTACGTTTGTCGACATTTGAAGATCAAACACCTCTTTTAGTGAACGACAATTCGCTACACATAGACATTCTAATTTCTGGAATCCTCTCAGAATGTTGGAGGGAAAGATTTGCAATAACTCTTCGCAAGCTACTACCTCCAGTAATTCTAACTTGCAGAATGAATTTGCTTGGATATGATCACGCCATATCATTTTCAACTTAGGAAAGAACCTAATATGCAACTTCTCCAAGTCGGGGAAAGCAACCTGGGATAAAGTCTCCACATTGTGTTAATAGATAGCATTAACGAAAATTGAGAAGATAAAAAAAACCAGGGTACCATAATCTAGATCATAGAAGTATAAAGTAAAATAGAGAAAAATATCTTCAATTGCAAAAAAAAAAAAAAAAAGTGTTAATAGATAGCATCACTAAAATTGAGAAGAAAAAATAAACACGACTGGGTACCATAATCTTCAACATGGGTTATGGCTCATGTTTATTCGAGAAGAATTTAAGGTTTACCCCAGTACATGATGAGGTACAGTCCGGTATTGATGGTATTGGCCATCTTTTATTATTACTGGGATGATTATATAAATCCTATTTATACAAGGATTAACCGTAGGGTCTATTTAAGTAGGCTATAATGATCTCCTTTCAATTCTGAAAAAGCAGGACACCATCCCTGAATGTAGGCACACTTGCCAAACCACTTAAATTCTTGTGTTCCAAGTTTTTTTCTCTCTATTTTCCTAATGTGTGTGTGTGTGTGTTTTTATTGGACTCGGGAGTATATATGGTAACGCCTAAAAGGAAAGACGACAAATTACCTTTTCGTCAAAAAGAATTGAGTCTTCTTGTCCAAATTCACTACTAGATGCCACGTCGGTACTTTCAGAACTGGAAATAAATGTCCTCAATTCGGCACAATGGCCTATCATCAGGACTTTCAAAGATGGGAATTCAATCGAGTTACCACTGAAAAAACTTGTCAGTTTTGGAAGACCACTGAGCTTTAGCAGGCCTAGTTTTGGAAATAGAATCTTGATCACTGTTTCTTCTCCTAATCTTTGTGGAGCTATTATTTCTTCCACTGACTTGCAATTGCATATCTCTAGGCTTTTGAGTTGTGCCAGACTTTCAACTACAGAAGACGGAAATACATAGTTTAAATTCTCACATCCATCAACCTCCAAGATTGTTAAACGCGGAGATAGTTGTGTAAGTTGGTTGCTCCATATCTTCTCCAAACTTACTGAAGAGAGTTTCAGCTCTGCCAAATTGGGGAATGTAATCTGCATCCACAATTTTGTCCATGAACAAATTATTTTTAGTCTCTGATTTGAAAAGGTAGAAAAAAAGAGTAATTATTTATATAACGCGCGCGCACACACACACATATATATATATTGAAAACTTTGAAAAAGAAAGATCTGTTATATTGATTATAGCCATTCTTTAAAATATAAGTCATGATGGCTAAGAAAGAAATAAAAGATGGATAAGAAGAATTATCAACGATACCTTTCTATTGAAAATTGGAACGAGAATTTCGGGTTCATGATCTGCAGATACAATTTCTTCAGATCCTGCATTAGTAAAAGGAACCTGGACTTGGGAGATAAAACTTGTGAATTTAGGTAGGTATTCTAGTGTCATTGCGTGTAATTGAGTAAACTCAATGACTACATCATTGCCAGAATCATCTCCGATTTCCCTCGCAACAATCCCTTCCATGAGTTTGCAATTGCTAACATTGAGTTCTTCTAGTCGTGCAAGGCCTCTAGCCATAGAGAATGAAAAGAGATGTTTCAAATTATCACAGTGCTTCACATTTAACTTTCTTAAGCTGCTAAAAGAGTTGGCCTCAAGAGCACCACAACATATCTTCTCCAAGTTAATTAGATGGTCAAGGAACAATGATTCCAATATAGGGAAAAAAACCAGTGGTCCTAGCCTAACTGAGTCAATGATATATTGAATTTCATGACTATTTTGGACGCGCAGATGTTTCAACTCAGGAAAACCTAGCCCATTTAATTCACAGAGGACATTTTTCACACCTCTCAAGTCATCCAAATATAAATATTCAGTTCTCTTCAGGAGAAGTTTCATGCTTTCCAACTGAAAGCCTGTGTTGAGCTTGAGTTTCAACATTCTTGAAGTTTCATCTTTACATGACCAATCCCATATGTCTCCGATGACTATTTTAAATCTTTCCAGCTTTTCAAAGAACAAATCTCTGGGAAGGATCTTTTCATCAATGATATGTATGTCCAAAGTGAGTAGGTTTGTTAAAAGCTTCAATTCCGCCAGGTTAGCATTTTCTCTTTGAGCATCATGTTCTTCACCCTCCCACTGCACAAAACTGCGTCCCATATGTAAGTCCTCTAATCGAGTCAAGCTTGACAGGACATCTGGCGGAATCACTTCAAGGCTTGAGCAATCGCCTAAATCTAAAAGCCTTAGACGAGTCAATTTCCCTATTTCTCTTGGCAGCTGAACAATATTAGAGCCCAAAAGGCTGAGAACTTGTAAGTTGTTAAGCTCTCCGATTGCAGCTATGTCTTCCAGAACACAATAATCCAGACATAATGTTTGAAGGTTCTGAAGAAATTTAAGTGAAGAAGGCAGAGATGATAAATGCAATCCTGTCAGATCCAAGACTTTTAGTTCTTTCATTGTACTAAAAAAGTCATCTGGGATTTTCAAAAAGGCATTCTGACCATCCAATAGATAATTATCCAGTAGAAATGACTCCAGTTTTGGGCATTCAAATGCTGCAGGAAGCTCAGGAATCTCACATTGGCGCAAATATATTGCAGAGCACCGTTCAAGCTCATCCTTTGACGGCCATTCCAATACAGTGTCATATGCTAAAATGAAGACATGATGATCTGTGGATGCAACAGAGATTGCAAAATTGCGAACAACATCATGCATCATGACGTCTCCTTCATGGATGCCTTCTAGCAGCAAACAAGAAGCTTTGAGGTCACTAACATATTTATGAAGTCTATTTCTTGCTTCCTCCAATGTTCTGCTTCGTTTGAATAAACCCAAGCCCACAGCATATTTCAGCAAGTTGTCAACTTCATAGCTACGAAATACATGCCGTCCACAAAGTAAGAACAATGACTTGATTTCCTCACCTTTCAAAAAGTTGTAACTCAACTTTAAAGCAGAGGTAACTTGCTCATCCATTTCGCTATCATCAAACCTTTTTAGTTGTTCCAAGGCATTCTTCCATTCAAACAACTGCTTATTTTTCAATGCTGTTGCAACAGTCACAATTAAAATAGGTAAACCAGCACACCTCTTTGCTACTTCCATAGCCAAATTGGGATGATTCACATTGCCCACTTTCTTCTGAAACAAATGCCATGCTTCTTTTTCTTGTAAAACTTCAAGCCGGAAAATTCTCACCACATCCATCTCCAAAAATACATTTTGATTTCTGGAGGTCATCAATATCTTGCAACCTTTATTATGATCATTTCCAAATGGAATTCCTATTTCCTCCAGTCTGATTCTCACCCAAATATCATCCAGAATTATGAGAATTTTCTCCTCTTGTTTGAGCTGCTCACTCAACCGAGTTGCTCGTACCCTAACGGTCTCCTCAACCAGTCTGCAACCTAACCACTCTGCAATTTCTTGTTGGATTCTTTTTATATCAGCCATGTGGGTTACTGTTGCTGTAACCACCTTTCTGAATATGCCCTCTTCCATGACTTGAGAGGCAACCTCTTTCACAAAGGTGGTCTTACCAACGCCTCCCATCCCATACACCCCAATCATATTAACTTCATCATCCTTTAATGCCTCCACGATTTCCTTTAAAACTAAAGTTCTTGATTCAAAGACCTCGTAACCTTTGGCAGGCCCAGTCCAAGGTGGAGAGGTATGGTAGGAAACTCTATCAAATTTCCCTTCTGCTTGTATTTGGACAACCACCTTCTTCTTCTTCTTAGCTTTCTTACTGAGCTGGTGACGCATCTTCAAATTGGGACACAATCCCATGAAGCACTTCATGTTTGCCGTGTCATTATCGTGTAGAATTTTGTCTACCTCTAAAGTAGCATCATCCACACTTTTCAGCCACTTGTCTACCATGTCTTCAATTTCTTCCCCATGTCTTTTAGCCTCATCCACGCGGTGCTGCACACTCTGTCTTTCACCTTGCAGCTTATCAGATTGAACTTTCAGCTCCTGTATGTTGCTTTTGTGGTTGAACACATAACCGATCTGACGCCCGATGGGCGAAAAAAGATACTCGGCAAGTTTGGATGCGAGGGAAATCACTGGATTCCAAATCATTTCCTGCATTTTTTTGTTAAACAAAGGAAGGACGTCAAAGAAAATAAATTGACAACAAGAAGCAAGCAACTGCTGAATGGAAAAATTTTCAATTAGTGAAAATTTATTCCAAACAATTCAATTCTATGATAAAATCATTTAAATTGAAATTCACTGAACATTGCCTTTGAATTCATAAATTTAAATCTATAAATTTAAAGCTAATTCAATGAGATATCTCATTATTATGCTCTGAAGAGGACTCAAACTTCTATGCTCTTTAACACGAGACTTGTAGCGAGTGATTTGAATTAAATATCTTATTTGAGATATTTAAAAAAATATATAAGAACTTAAATTTTATGAGAGTGATTTTGATGAGTTTACATTATGGATTAAATATTTACATCAAATAATTAATTTTACATAAATCTTTTTATGAACGTTTAATTGTTCTAACGTATTATCTTATTATCGAGTTTATATTAAATACACTATTTATTTGCATAAAAGTCAAAATAACATGAAATCTAAATTTTAAATCCAAATATATCTATCCAAACACAACCTAAATAAGTTTAACAGTATTCTGATATAAAATTCATTCCAAGCGGTAAGAATAAGACTATAATTTAGGAATCAGAAGGGAAATGGAGAAGGAAAAGGATACCTCTTTGGAAGTCTGTAAGCATCATAGTTGCATACGAATGAAAAGAGAACCAAATGAAATAAAAACAAACAGCAAGCACGCAAATGATATATGCAAGAGCAAATGTTTTAGCTTTGATTTACCTCAACGGAGAGCAAGGAGAGACGGATGGCTGCTTAGTAAGGCTGGGGAGCGCAAGCAGAGAGAGAGAGAGAGCATAAAATAAGGAGGTCAACCACTTGTGAACAGAGGAGTAGGATATTGGAAGACGAATGCTATCAAGTATCAACGAAACTTCTTTTATGCGCTTCTTCAAAACAAATACAATATTTATTAAATTTATTTATAATTTTTAATTTGTTTATTTATCATATTAATTTATTTTTAAATAAATTTAAATTTTTATTAAATGAAATTTATGCTCGTTAATTATTTTTATTTTTTTTTTATTTTTATTTTTTACATAATTAAATTAAAAAATAAAAAAAATAAATGGAAAAAAATTTAAATTAATAATAATAATAATAAGCTTAAAAAGAGTATAAGAAAAATGTTGGTAGCATTTTTTCTACGTTGATTATGTTAAAGGAAATTAAGGCTGTGTCAAAAATGGTGGCCAACTTACAACCACATACGGTATTCTCTAAAGTCAATTTACCTACTCTAAGACTAACTCGCGTTCTAGTAATTTTGGAGTAATACCAGGGGTAATTAAGGTTATTTACATTACGTTCGGAGGAAGATAACGATAAAATTATTTGAGAATACGATTTTTTAACGAACGCATGATTTTAGGGATTTTAAAAATTTTAAAATTATTATTTTCCCTATTTATTTTTATCCATTAAATTTAAATTTTATATAATAATTAAAAAAATATTGAATAACTACATTTAAAAAAAATACGTTAATAATTGATTAAATTATATAAATATTTATTTTAATATTTAATAGAGATAAATGATAAAATTGAAAAAAATAATACTTTTTAATTTTTTAAATATGGTAAATAATATTAAAAAAATATAAATATAATAAATAAAAATGAATGAAGAGAGTATTATTTTATTCAATCTATAAAATTCACAGCTAATTCAAAACCACATTAATCTAATCTTTTTTTTTATTTACTTAATGTAATAGTATATTTAATTTAGCATTTTTCAACAACATTAACAATAGTTATTTTTATTATTTGTTAAATAAGTGAAAATCTTGAAAATAATAATTAGTAGGTTTTTGCCTGCGCGTGGATTGTGCAAGTATAATTACTATTAATAGATTATTTGACTAAATATAAATAAGATTACATGACTTTTTTATATATTTATATTTAATTTATTTAAAATGATTTAAGAAAAGCTTGTAAAAAAATTATGAAAAATATAAAGAAAATAAAAAAGATAACTAATTTAACTTTTAAGGTGTGATATTAGTTTATATAATTTATAACATTACTGATTAATGCCAATTCTTCCAAGTTGGAATAACCTGTCAATCAAACAAAGTTAACCATTAACAAAATTTAGAGAATGGTTTATTGCGTTAATTTAATTAAATATTTCATTAGTTGATGTACTTTAATTAGTAGATATTAATAAATGTATAAATTGAGGTTAATTTTTAAATTTATAAAATAAAAAAATATAATTTGAAAGATAAATTAGTTTCATTGTAATATAATATAACGTATTCATTATAGCATTGACATATATTATATAAAAGAAAAATGAGGTTAATTTATTTCCTAAAAAAAGGTTAATTTAAGAGAGTACATGAAAAAAAAATGAATAAAATTAAAGAAAGCAAAACTAAATAAGTGTTAATTTTATAATTTAATTATAATTGTAAATTAATTAAGGTGTAAAGATAACATATTTTGTCCGGACAATAAAAAAATAAATAAAGATTAAAAAAATAAAAAATACAATTTTACTATTAATTGAGTTATTATTTTTAATATTTTATAATGTAATTTTCAATTTCATGATTTTAATTTTAATTTTAATTTTCAACTTTACTTTTAATTTTCAATTTTTTTAACATCAACCTTTAATCAAAATCGATTTCAACTTTAAAGTTAATTTAATTTGAGTTTAAAAAAGAAAACAAAACACTTTAATCTTAGCCATTTTATTTTGAGAAAACAAAATTAAGTAATTTTTTATCTTAATCATTAATTTTTGTAAGAATAAATTTAAATCTTTAGATAAGAAGTAATAGAACAACATAATTTCTAATTAATCTAGTCATTAAATATTTTGGGATTTAATTTAGATTATTGGAGGAAGAATTTTTCAAAAAAAGACAAAAATTAATGCATTCTAATCTTGATTATTAATTTTTTTATAAAAATAATTTTGATTAAAAAGTTAATAAACAAATTAGTCCCCTCTAAACCGCGTCTCTTCAACTAAGAGGAAAGCATTTCTACCTTCTCACTTCCCACCTCTGTTTGGCAACTCGGCTCCTCTCGCTCGCGACAACAGAAAGGCCACTGCCTCTGCCTTCTTTCTTGGCCAAAGACCCGACTTGAGCGTCGGTGTCTCGAATAGGTATCAATTTGCTATTGAGATTCACGGAGCTGCTTGTGTTGCCTTCCTCGAATAGGCAGCTGTTCACACTCTCTCTTCCAGAAGTTGTAGGGGCTCTCAAGTATTTTTGAAGCTAAAATCTCATATTGAGTTAAGATATCAATTTGGATGTCATTGTGTAGTTTTGATTATTGCTTGTCATTGAATCCGGTTACTGCGATTGGGCATTTAGTGATTCACAGATAGAATACCCATAGAAATAATTATATTTAAATTTAAATTTAATTAATATTTTTAAAATTTAAATTTAATTAAAATTTATTTTATCAAATTCATTTCAACTTGATTATTATTATTTAAAAAATATTTAAATTTATTTAATTTTATATTTTTAATTAATAATTTATATAAAAGATTATATTTTTTAATAATTTATATTTTAAAAATTTAATAATTTTATAAAATATTTAAATTTTATTTTATTTAAAATAAAATATATAAAATTTATAAATATTATTATAAAAATATATATTTTATATTTAATTAAATATTTATATAAATAAATTTAAAATAAATATTTAATATATAAAATTTAAAATTATTATAAATATTATTTTTTAAATTTAAATTTATTTTAAATTTAATTATATATTATTTAAATTTATTTTATTAATATTCGATCAAATTGTACATGCGTGATCCGTTGCCATCTCTATTTTAACTTCTCTTATTTCATCTTTCTCTGATTACGTAATATTAGAAGCCTTTTGATTGTGCTTCGTTGTGTGCATGCAGAAAATGAGAGTCGATAGCATTTTCTGCTCCTTGGCATAGGATACAATGCTAAGATTCAATGGTACCATAGGATTGACATATATCAATTAAACAAATGGAAGAAAGTGAAATTAAATAAATATTAATTAATAATTTTATTATAATTATAAATAAATTGAGGTGTTTATTTATTAAGAAATACAATAGGTAATAAAAGAAATTTTTACTGCCAGCTCAGAGTGCTGCACGTTTCATGAAACGGACGCAAACGTGGCTCGTTTCTATTGGATAATTGGAAAAACAAAAAAAAACATGGCCGTAGACAATCTAGAGCCTGATTACAGACAAATTCCTCTAATCCTCCCTCACTCCACACATGGACAGGGTTTTTGATCAGGAAGGAGCAGAAGTAGGGTTTTTCCGATTCTCCAAGTCACTCCTTGAATCAAAATTAGTAATCAGTAGTTAGAAGAAGAAGAAGAAGAAGAAGAAGAAGAGATGGGTGTGCAGAGGAAGGGCGGAACTAGGGTCACTGAGGAACCAGAGGAATTAGCTCGACACCCATTGCAAGCCATCTTATTGGCTGATAGCTTCACCACCAAGTTCCGTCCCATCACCCTCGAACGCCCCAAAGTACGTATTTACCCATGTGTTAAGCATTAGAATTTGATCACTGAACAATTAATTACTCGAAAAATTTTAATGTATTATCTGGGTTTCTTCTTTGATTCTAATTATTGAGCTGACATGATTGTTTTGCAATGGGAAGGTGCTATTGCCTTTGGTGAATGTGCCCATGATTAACTATACTCTGGCATGGCTCGAATCCGCTGGAGTTGAAGAGGTTTTCGTGTTCTGCTGTGCGCATTCTCGACAAGTGATCGATTATTTGGAGAAGTCGGAATGGTTTTCGCAGCCCAATTTCACTGTCACAACAATTGAGTCGCATAATTCTATTAGTGCTGGAGATGCTTTGCGTTTGATTTATGAACGCAACGTGGTGTGTTTTTTTCTCTGCGTAAACTTTGATATCAAGATTCTGATGCTGTTTCTTTTGATTATGCTTGAATTTCTGATGTGTTAAGTGCTAGTCAGGGCAAGTAGTCTAATAAATATTTAGGTTCTTTTCAATTAGATTTTGTTTATATTTGTATCTAGGTTCTGATCATTCTTGTTTTGCCTTTGAAGATACACGGGGATTTTGTCCTTGTTAGTGGGGATACTGTAAGCAACATGTCGCTCACACAGGCAATTCAAGAACACAAGGAGAGAAGGAAAAAAGACAGTAACGCAGTAATGACTATGGTTATTAAACAATCAAAGCCATCTCCAATCACCCACCAGTCACGGCTTGGTACCGATGAATTATTTATGGCAATAGATCCTCAAACAAAACAGCTTCTGTATTATGAGGAAAAGGCTGACCACATAAAAGGGTTCATATCTCTTGATAATATGTTGCTTGCTGATAATCCTTCTATTTGTCTGCATAATGACAAGCAGGTTTGTTCCTTGAATTATTTCCCAACTTGCATATCTGTCTATGACTGCTCCTTTAAATTTTTAGTGGATGGATTATGCTTTTATTTTAAAGTTATTCTGCATTTATTTCCCTTCAGCCGGGATTATCTCTATTTTTGTTCTAACAAGTTTCACTGAAATATATATTTTTTTTCCTTGTAGGATTGCTATATTGACATCTGCTCTTCAGAAGTTCTGAGCCTTTTCACAGACAATTTTGATTATCAACACCTTCGCCGTCATTTTGTGAAGGGATTACTGGTTGATGATGTATGCTTTATTTTTAACATCCTTTAGTAGGCTTTTCTATAACATACTTCGCAAGTGGCATGCTCAATTCATGTTGTCATTCAAAGGCTTGCTTATGGACAGTATAATTGTTGTGATATTGATATACACATGAACATGCATAGGCACTTGCATTCAAATGAAAACTGCCGACTACCTGTTGATTTATGGATTTGCATTAAATGCATAAAAGAGAGTGTTTGTACATCCAACACTTTGCCACTTAAATTAATTTTACATTAATTTACGTATAAGTATGTTGATGTCCCTGAAGAGCAGACAAGCGTTGCATCTGTCAGTTAGCTGCAGAAGAAATTTAATACTATACTTATAATCATTACTGCTGTCTGTCATTCTCCTACATATATTTTGATGTTTTCAGTTTTCAATCCATTTGTACTAACATTAAAGTAAATATTTATCACTTTTTCAAAATTATTGTATTTTGTTATACTAACGTTAAAGTAAATATAAATTTTGCAAAAGATTTATTTTGTTATTCATTTCTAGATTTTGACCTGTGACTTATCTTTCTTCTAGTCATCATCCACTACATGTTCATCCTTACTGTTAAAATTAGCAATTGTTTAAAAGTTTTTTCATTCTCTAATCTCTAGGCTCCATATCAATGCTTTGCAGATTATGGGTTACAAAATATTCACTTATGAGATTCACTCAAGTTATGCGGCTAGGATTGATAACTATCGAAGCTATGACACTATCAGTAAGGACATTATTCAGAGATGGACATATCCATTTGTGCCAGATGTGACCTTTTTTGCAAATTCTGCAACTAAGGTTGAGAGAGAAGGGATGTACAGAGCACCCGGTAAAGATTATTACTCTACAACTCAACTCAATAAATTGCATTTTGTAGTAACTAGATTTTTCTTTATTTTTTTAAGTTATTTTATTTTCATAACAATAACTCTCCATGTTTTGCATTAAATGTGTTATGCCATTAGAGGGAAGCACTGGGGGTTTCTAGTGCACTTAATATACGCAGCTTGAACTACATTTTACTGTCTTTAGAGCTTTTTCTGTCTCTTTATTTGTTATTTTATTGTGCTGAGAGGAAGTAGTGCAATTGAAGATATTTAGCATATTTTTGTGGGGCCACTAGATATTTCAAACGGCTGTTTTTACTTATTCTGTTCGTTGATATGCTGCTATTGGCTCATTTGTTGGTTTAGAAAATGCCATTGTTGGCATGGTTAACTGTTATGATAAAATGGCATTTCTTCACTTATTAATTCTTTGGTTGTTATGCAGTAGTAACTTTCACTATTGATGTCCCCTTATATCCTTTGATAAGTAGCAAGGTATCCTTATTGTGAGGAGCTGCTTATGATATCCTTTTTATTTACTTTTAGTTAAGTTTGTGCTGACTGGTACTTCACTGTTTTCATTTTCTTCAGAAATAGAGCAATCACGTTCTGCACAAATGGGTCCTTTTACTGTTGTTGGAAAAGGGACCAGAATTGGGAACAACTCAAAGATTTCAAATTCTGTTATTGGAAAAAACTGTGCAATTGGATCAAATGTTTCAATAGTAGGTTCCTATGTATGGGATGATGTCACTATAGAAGATGGTTGTGAGCTAAGGCATGCAATTGTATGTGATGGGGTGATAATAAAATCAGGTGCAGTCTTGGAACCTGGTGTGGTGTTGTCTTTCAAGGTATTTAACTAAATATCTGATATTTTACCTTTCCCGCGTTCTGATATATTTTCTTGTCACACTTCTATTCATTGAACTTCACTTGTATGCTAGTAGCACCCCCTAAATTTTTGTTTTGATGACATTGAGTACTAATTTAATGGCGTTAAGCTTATTACAAATGCTGTTAAACACGTGAAATGTTAGACATGTTGAGATTGCGGTTCATATTGAGAGAAGGTACCGCACACTGAAAGCTCTAGGAAATGCAAAACCCCTCATAGTGCAGTACAGTTTAGATAGCCAATAGGAGTTCTAACTATTGGGTATATTTTTGTACCAGAAAGTTTCTCCTATTCTTACTTGTGAGAGGAAAACTCCAGTATCTCTATAAATAGGCGTTTGTAGTAATTTCTTCTTCATAATGAAAAATTGCAGGTGGCTCTTTGTGGACATAGGCACATTGTTGAACCATGTAAAATTTCTTGTGTCATATGTTCTCTCTCTTTCTATCCTCTAACTCAATGTGCTCTACTTATCCGTATGTTTACGCTTCACATGACCAAACCACCTCAATCTCCCTTCTCTCAACTTATCCTCAATTGGCACTAGATTCCCAATAAGTTGAAAGGAAAATTTTATCGTACAGCCATACGACCGACCATATTATATGGTAGTGAGTGTTGGGCAATGAAGGAGTCGTATGTGTCTAAAATAAGAGTGGCGAAGATGAGAATGTTAAGGTGGATGAGTGGCTATACTAGACTAGATAAAGTTCGTAATGAGAGTATTAGAGAAAATGTATGAGTGGTGCCAATTGAGGATAAGTTGAGAGAAGGGAGATTGAGGTGGTTTGGTCATGTGAAGCGTAGACATACGGAGGCTCCAGTTAGACAAGTAGAGCATGTTGGGTTAGAGGATAGAAAGAAAAGAAGAAGTAGACCTAAACTGACTTGGAGGAGAATAGTACAATATGACCTAAAAGCATTACACATCTCCGAGGATTTAACCCAAAATCGTTTAGAGTGGAGAAAGAGAATCCATATAGCCGACCCCAATAAATTTTTGGGATAAAGGCTTAGTTGAGTTGAGTTGAGTATATGTTCTCTCTCTTTCTATGTCTATTATTCTCGTTGTAGATGTTTGTTGTACGGGTTATTTTCCTTATTCCACCATTTCCTTTTTGGTTTGAATGTGGTTATCTAGAGATAGTATAATTAGCTACACTGTATTACTGACTCTAGAAAAAATAGTATAAGAATGTGGATATTAACTTTGAAGAAATAAACATTTTGCATATGACTCCTAATGGAGGCATCCCTTCTGGCTGAAACATATGCTTCTGGGGAGTAGATTTTGAAATTTCATTGGCTAGACTGCCCACTTCAAACCAAATAATACTAGTTTGTACAAAATGTGGCCATCATATTCTATTAGGCTCATTAACTTTCAATGTCAAGCTCATTCTTTTCTCTAATTTGAAACAAATGTAGTCGCATCTTTAAAGATTGATGTATGTAATGAGCTCATCAAAATGTTGCTATATGCTAATGATATGTTAGTGTAAAAAGTTGTCTTAACATTTTCCTTACTCCAGGTTGTAATTGGACAACAATTTGTTGTCCCTGCCTACTCAAAAGTGTCTCTACTTCAACAGCCAACTATGCAAGATAGTGATGAAGAATTGGAATATGCTGATAGTAACAGTGGAATATTAGATTCGTGTAAGTTATTGATCTTATAGCTGTTCAACCCCTGCTAATTAACCGTGGTGTTTGGATGCAACAATTCAACCTTCTCTTCATTAATAAATCAATATGATTAGAAAAATATGGCTTGATTCTGTTGCCTTATTAGAATTTATTTGGTATGCAGCAATTTCAGGTACTATGGATAAGTTGAATGGGGAGATGACATCTGAACCAGCATCAGAGGTTAGCCATTTACTTTAGTTTTTAATTCCCTTCACTGTGACTGCTATCTCCTAGTTGTATTATTTACGTTTGGCTGTATGAATTTTTTTTATTTATTGTGCTATTTTCTTTAAGGGATTTTATGCGAAAGTGTAAAAGCTAGAGGGAATATTATAGTGAGAAGGGAAAATTATTTTGTATAAATTATAATGAGAGGGAAGATTATCCCTGGGGGTATGGAACAGATATAAAGAAAAATGGAGAAAGAACTTGAGCCTTGCATGACAATGTCTCTTTAAAACATTGAAGACACAGAGATTTGTGACCACAACCAATGGTGCAGAAAGGTTAGTTTGTTAACTGGCTTTTGTCAATGTAATACTTAATTATTACAGTCAATGTAAAACTTATTTTACATTTGTTAATCCTTTTTTTCCTTTTATGTTTGAAGGGAGGCCTGTAGTAATCCTCCTTAAAACTGGAGTTGCACTTATTATTTGGCTTAATTTAATATTTGGTTCAAAGGGCTAGCATAAGGTTGTAAAAAATATTCCAACATGAATAGCAGTCTCAGTTGCATTCTTTAATTGAGAACCATTATTGATAATTTTATTTAGTTAGTGCTTAAAGGAGAAGTGAGAGCATATTGTCTCAAATGTTGGGTAATTAGGGCACATGATAGTCCATTGTTGCAAACTTGTGAGGAAATATTCAACATGCATCTAACGTATTGATGCAAAAAAATCTGTTGCTCTAGTTTTTTTCTATCCAAGAAATGGTATCAGGTATATCTTTTATTGGTTTCTTCATTGCAACATAAAAAATCCTATTTGTCATTTGTCATACAGCTGACTACATATGTTTATTTTCCTAATACTTTTTATCCCTTGTCAGCTTGGGCCTGGTGGTGCTGGTTATGTTTGGTCAATCTCTGAAGGAGGTCATGAAGATGAATGGAGGCATTCAGTGGCACCTATTCCTGCTGAGAAACTTGCGGAGGCTATGCAAGCTATAGAAGATGATTTGGAATTGTTGAATCTAGATGGAAGTGCTCTATCACCTTCTGGAGAGTTGAAACCTGACTATAACAGTAATGATTCTGAAGGTGATGATGACTCTAGAGATGACACCTTTGAGAAGGAGGTAAAAGAATGTTCACCGGAATGTTGATGAGTTTCACATCTTGTTTGCTCAGAACCTTGAACATTCCATTATGTTTTGCAGGTTGAAGCAACCTTTTTGAGGGCTGTTCATGAAAATATCAAAGTTGATGATATAATCCTTGAAATGAACTCACTCCGGTATGTTTTATTTATTTATTTATTGATGACATCCATAAGTCCATATGCTTCTTAATTTTGGTGCTTGACTCCAATAGTTTTCAAAATCTGAAACCCTTCTTGTTAGCTTGCCTGTTCAAGGTTTAAATTTATGTGTCCTATTCCTTGCTTTTGTGAGCTTTTTTGTGCCAACTTATCACTACTGCTTTTATATTATCAGAGGAGATAAATTGCTCGCATGTATTTTGCCTTAATGATAGCTTTTCTGTCACACTTTTCAGGTTGTCATACAACATGACGTCTGCAGACTGTGCTGGAGCAATATTTTATGCAATGATGAAGTTGGCATTAGAAACTCCACATCCTGCTGCTGGTGGTTAATGTCTTCAGCAATATGTTATATTTATACATTCATGTCATCTTAGAGCATTCTCTTTTCTAATGATTTCCTATGCACTTATTTTGCTAGGAGAATGAAAATGTGATTTTTTTATAATTTAAGATAGGATGCACAAAACCATGAAGTTTTGAACTGGGCATGATTTCATAACTAGTTCCATCTTACTAGAAGCATATCCCATTTTTAATCTTTTTTTCACTTTATTTATTAAAAATGTATAGGATGGTGCTCTAGTTTTATTGCTATTGTTACAATTAGAGGCTGGGGAACTAAAATAATGCTTTTTGTTGTTTAAGTTGATGCTTCTTTTTACGTCTCAGGTGAATTATACAAAAATGTTGCAAGTATTGTAAGTACATGGCAAAAGCTGCTAAAGTTCTATGCAAGAGAAATAGATGATCAGGTTTGCATTGTTGGTGTTTTTGACTCTTTATGTATCTTTGACTGTTGCATTTTACCCATTATCCTGTCAATTTAGAAAGACTTACCAAATTTGAGCTCTCTGTAGAATCATACTTTGTTTGGGAAATTTTGTACATCTCCGGCTGTTAACTCAACTTTTGCTAGTTTTACCTTTATTTAAAATTCAATTGTCTTTATTTCTTATTTAAATTGCTATAACATTGCTTGAAGCAAATTTTATACTATCAAATTAAATATTTATGCATACACTGGATTTTCCATTATTAAATGCATTTTCTTTATATTCTTTTCCTTTCTGTGTTGGTCATCAACCAATGGTGCCATTTTACCTAGTCTTATTTATACCTTTGAACTTTTGATTATACATCACTTGAATCAGTTATGTCCTACTCTTATCTGAATTTTTTCTTTTCCCTCTATTGCACTTTCAACACTAATCTTCACATCATAGAGAATCATATTTTTCTTACTCTTTTCCTCTCTTACTTTGGACATGATTGCATCACTATCAAATAGTCGTCTGAGTGAACATTTTAAACTAATAACATTCCTTGCTCTTTTTATATAATTATATGTTAGTTTCTTCAGTTATAATTGGGTATTTACTAAATATTATTAATGAACAGATTGAAGTGATATTGAAATTTGAAGAAATGTGTCTAGAGTCTGCTAAGGAGTTCTCGCCAACTTTTTCCCAGGTATCTTCATTGTCTTGGATTGTGGGTATGTATACGTAGCATCAGTCTGCAACCTACTAACCAAAAGTTCCATCTCTCCAGTCAGCTTCATAGTGTGTTGTTTGGTTAGCATGTAATTCGTTCCTGGTTTAATAGTAAGGATAATTCATATTGTAATCAATGAACTGATCCCCAAAATATAGTTCAACATCAAAGGAATTAAGGACATAATTTCTGTATCCACATACAAAGCCAAAGTCACAATGTGCATTTGGATACAATATACTTGGTTGTATGGCATGTCATCAAAAAAACACATTTTTTTGGCATATGATGCAAGCCCTATAGAACAGGGTGAGCTTGCCAAGTTTATCATCCAGATCATAGATTGTATTGTGAAGTAAATCTGAATGAACTGCAATAACAGAAAGATGGTTAACTGGATGGTCCATCGTCACTGCTGCCCTTGAGACTGGTTCAGGAAATGGAAATATGGAATTGAGTTAATTGAGGTGTCACTTGGACTTCAAACACTAGTAAGATTTGAAAATATTTTTCATTTATATAAATATATTTTTTAATACAATTATGGTAGAAAAATAATGTGTTTACCCTATGAGATGTCATTGGGGCAAATAAATGGGGAGAATTTTGAGATGATTAATGATTTTGTTTCACAGTGGTTCCATTTTGTTTGTTGCTTATGCTTGAATTTGGTTCATCTCTGAACCAAAACTCTTCTGTTGCCATGTCTATTAAAAACTAGACTTTTGATGCATTAAAGGGTTGCATAGGCTATTTTTATTAAACTTCCACTATGCATCCTTTCTCTTTTTTATATGCTAGATCAATGAATGAGGAGGCTTTCTGAATTTTAATCTCTTTTTGTTGCATAGTTTTCCTTCATTGTGGGTCAGCAGCTCACTGTATGATGTTTTCTCCTTCGTAATGCTGATTCTTTTAGCTTTATTTTCCCTTAGATTTTGCATCTTTTATATGACAAAGACATTTTAGAAGAGGATGCCATATTAAGATGGGCCGATGAGAAAAAGGATGCTGAGGAATCAGATAAAGTTTTTGTCAACCAATCAGAAAAGTTCATTCAGGTAAAGATGTAATACTAATTCTTAGCAGTTTTTATAGTTATTTATTGATTCTTTTTGCAAGCTTGCATCTTTGATTGGATGCCAATTGCCAAAGCTAGTTATGTTTAGTTTTATATCAATTGTATGGCCTGTGGGAGTCTACCAGGGTGTTAATACCAGACAGGTGATGTATGAAAATGGAGCACAAGAATTTGAATCTGACCAAACAAATCTACTTTTAGTGCATGGCTCATTTAAACTTGATGTATGATGCTACTACTGTTATTGCATCATGGCACATATATGTTACAATATATTCCTTTGGTGTAGTGGTTGAAGGAGGCTTCTGAAGAAGAATCTGAAGAACACAACTAAGATTGGAGAAAGAAACCTATTTCGGTAATTGAGATTGTAAAGAAGCTGATTTCGGTGACTTCTCTGGCAGATGAAAGTTTTGAATTGGGACTTTTATGTATCATCTTTCATGTGGGTTACTGGTTTTCTGTTAATAATGATTAGGGAATTAATTACAGTGATTAAGTTCCCTCCATTAATCTGCTTTTTTTTTTTTCCCACCTTTTTTTTTGGTGAAATCCACACGATTCCATTTGTGTAGAAGTTACAGTCATGGTTCGCGCCTTCGCGGCAACTCAATCTTGGCAATTTTAAAGTAACCATTTCAACTCAAAGAGCTTTGATATTGATCAGGACGTTAAACCCTCACATAAAGTTAATTTGTCATCGTTTTTTTATAATTATTTTTATTTTTCTTTATGGTTAGGGACTCATTGGATTAACTTTGTTAGATTGTAAACGTTTTCTTTAGTGAATGATAAGCTCAGTCATGGGTGCCACTGTGAAAGTTATATATGATATCTTCATTATTACAAAAATTAATACTTTGTTTCATTGTATATGAACAATATTTGTTTAATTGTTTCTGCTGTTATAATTTGCACCCTTTTCCAAATTTTCAATTTTTTATTCATTTCTAACCATTTTATTTTAACCTTGAAAGTGTGTGATAAGCATTGTTATTAAATTCGGATCTAACAATTTGGTTGAATCGGTGAATTGGCCATTGGAGTTTGTAATTGAATCAAATGAAAAAGTGATTCAGTGTGACTCAATTGTTTCAGCGATTGAACTGATATGAACAAAATATAGACATAGTTTTGATATAGAGAATTGAACTCAAAATCTTATAAAAACTCTTTAAAAATCAAAACCAATTGAGGTAATTTAATAGTTATGTGTTTTTTTTTTTAATATATTTATTTTTTTAATATATATTTAATATTTTATAAATATTAAAAAAAATCAAACATTTATAAAAATTTTTATATTTTATATTACTTTAATATTTTTATATAAAATGTAAAAATATTATGAAAATTTATTAAATATAACTTAATGAATATTAAAGTTTTATTTAAATAATTAAATTTAATGAATTAATTTTATTAATTTATTTATATAAATTAATAGGTGTTATATTTAATTAATTTTTAATGATGCACTAATTAAATTATTATTGAACCTCGTGATAACAACCAGGTAAAATTTGCTGGGTTGCCAAGTTAAAGAGATTGCTAACGCTTTCAACTCAGTTAAACTTTCTGGAACAACTTGAAAAACTGCTTATTTTTAATTAGTACAAGTGTCGGATTCTTTTGGATAGTTTTTAGCAGTTTTGTGTTTTCAATTGCATTTACTCATCCATCCCCAACGTAATTATACTTAATTCTTATTAATTTAATATTGATTTGCAAGGAAATGTGCTGAACATTTTCCTCTTTTCCCACGACCACTAAGAGGAAATGTGAAACAAGGAAAACAAGATGGGCCATAAAAACACCCAACAAGTGGTATATATGGTTATGGAGTAGCAAGAAAAGGGAGGAAGCAGATAGATTAATGGCGAAGGAATCTTGAAATCCCGATGACAGCCTTGGACTGGTCGGTAGAAAAGCCTCGCAACTTTGTTTGTTGGGGTTATATCCACTATTCTCTCAAACCTAATATTCAACTCATCAAATCCCACCAAGTTTCTACCCACAGTAATGTTGTGTAGAGTGGCACAATGTGATTTTTGTGTACATTGACCTATATGTTGGAGTTCGTTGGGAACAATGGCAGCCCTACCACATTCCAAATGTAAGGTTGTGATTTAGCTTCATGGTTAGTAAGTGTGGATTTTCTTGGTGTTGATTATGGGACTGTTCAAGGTTACTAAAAGGTGAGTCTCTCTCTAGTTCTTAGTGAGAGAAAACTCTCTTGTTCATTTTTCTTATTCTTAGAGCTTTTAATTATTGTTATTAATGTATTATCACTATTATCATTATTAGTTACTACCACCTTTATCATCACTTGACCACTATCATCACTACAACTATTTCACCTTATTACCATTATCATCTAACCATTATTATCAATACCACCATCACTACTATCACTTGGATACTAATCATTGTAATCATTACCACTTATTATTATCATTGTAAATAAATTAAATTTTAAAATTAAAATTATCATTATATTACGTTATTTATATTTTTATTTTACAACAAAGCATATTAATGCAGTAACAATTATATTATATTATAACTTTGATTACATTAATTATATAACTAATTTTATTACATTATATTATACTTTACTAAACATAACCTTCTATTTTTTCGGGAAAAAACAATTATGGAATTGTTCTTGTTGTTCATGGTAGAAGCTGTTTATTCTAGCCGGCTAGAGAGGATTTTGAGTTCCAAGAAGATGCATTTGTTCTCTCCTTTAATCTTTCGGAAATCGTTAAAGAAGATGCTTAATTAGTTTTCTCTGAAATAGCATTGTATAGCTTCTGCTTTATTTAAACCAACTAAATTATAAGTTTACTTTAATCCTGAATTAGTTGCATGGAATGTGTTTGTGTTCCTCATTTTGTTCTATAAATCACCGATATTTAGATAATTATAAATAAATAAAACGCAAAATATAAGATTTATAGCTCATTTATTTAAATATGAAATTAAATTTAAATAACATTTTACGTTTCTTGATTGAAATCGCATGGAAATTTAATTTGAATGCCCATGTATATAACATTAAGCAAAGAGATGAAAACAAACAAAGAACTTAACGTGCCTAATAGAATAATCATAAAGATAATTAACACTCTACTATGGCTATGCCACCATTAAAAGCTATAATTATTACAAATGGTAGATAAATATGTCGAGCATGGAAGCTCCTCCTTCATATCACGCAGATCATGGAGGTGGTGGACCGAATGGGCCGGGTGGGCCTGGAGGCCCCATTGGACCACCGAAGCAGTCTTGCAGTAACCAGCAACAACACAAGAAGCTCAAGCTGCAGCAAAAACCCAGAATCAAGAATCAAGTTAATATCAAATAAGAAACCCAACGGAAATGATAAAGAAAAAAAACAACATACCAAGAACCAATGATGTTGCAAAAGCAATCGAAGGGACCTGGTGGTGGCGGACCCCATCCTGGTGGCCCAGGTCCTCCGGGTCCCATTGCTTCCCTTTTGATAGGAGATAGCTATCAAAAACGAAGAAAACTGATTAAAGAGTTGCGAAGAAGAGACTCCGAGATATTGGCAAGAGAAGTAAAGGGATTGGAGGAGCTTTATAGACACATTTTGCTTAGGCTAGAAGGCTAAAAGCATGCCTTGTTCAGTATTCACTAGCTTTTACCTTCCAATCCAATCTTAACACTTTTTACCTACTCTTCTTTTATATTCGCTACCATTCAAAGCTATAGAAAAGCTGTTTTTTGATCACAGTTTTACTCTGTAAAATGATAGTTCATATTCAGAATGGATGCTTTTTTTTTTTTTTAATTTTTTATTAAAATAAGTTATTATAACAAAATGGTATCACGAATTAATTTTAAATTTTAATTTTAATTTATTTTATGATTTGATTTTATAATTCAAACATTAATTAATCAATAAGATGGATAGTTTTAATTATATATTTTGGTTTTGTTGGACCTTGCCTGTAGATAGTTTTCTCTTCCTGCAACTCAGATTATCCTCCATGGACAGAACAACATAATGCAGTAAAATTGGAGAAAGGAGATTCGTTTAAGTGATCCAGAAAATGGAAAGAGGGCGAAGAGAAAAGAGCACTTTGTGAATTTTCTTGTAACTTAATAGAATAATTTGATATTTGCTCAAGAATGCAAATACAAGTGAGCAAGTGTGGTTTTTAAGCTACCAGGGACGGGTGAAAATATTACCAAAAAGATACAATTATGTGAGACAACTTCCCATGGCAAGAAAAGCATAGAATAATGGAATATGCCATGGTACGTTGGATATTCTACAAACTTCTATTGAGAAAGGGGAGAGAAATCAGTTGCACCGATCTCCATAGAACAAAGAGCAAATAAAACCTGCTTTCTAGTTTACTACCTGTGTATTTGTTAAATCGGATCTCTTCTTTTTCTTTCCACTTGTATCTGTACATCAACTCTGCAATGATAGTACAAGTTTCTCACAATACGGCAGCCAACCCCACCAAATCCCCTTCATCAGTTCTGGTTTCTGGAGCAGTAACTGAGCTTCGAGGTCGAGCTGCAAGGAGGGCAACAAGCTAGTAAGTACACGCTCTTTGAATGAGTTACGACTACGTAGATGGATCTATAGAATTGGCACTGGTAAGTCTCTTATAATGGCAAATTACTCATTATTGGTTGAATATCCTTCTGCTAGCTATAATTAATATTAAGAATAAATACAATTTATTTTTTCACAGCATGAGCACATTAGGATGAAAATATGTGGGAGCCTTTTAAGCCCAAGATCTTCTCACTAAGAAATGGAATCCAAGAAATCATAATGATGCTGGAGGGCTTACCTGTAACGTTCGTGATAATATTTACACTTTTCTGGGCAGCAAGTGCCTTCAACTTGTTTCCAGCAGCTAATAAAAGCAAGCTCTTCATGTGCTGTTTTTGTTCCTTGGGACTGGATGTTTTTGTTAAAGCTTCTTCAAAAGCATACAAGTCTTGGGGTGTAATACATGGCAGAGAGAGTAGAACCTGGGGAAGCAAGGGAAAGACATCATCAATTGAAAAGTGTTTAGGAACTCCCTGATTTCACCAATAAAATTTTATCACACATTAAAATAGCACAAACAGTAATAATTTACCTGTCTTGGGGCTGGGTCTCTCTCACGGAGGTACATGAATATTTCTCGACAGAGACCGACCAGATCAGCACTAATGACTGCATTTGACTCAAGCTCCAAGCCTTTGATAATTGCATAGAACAGATCTTTTGAAACAAATTCTTGGAGTTCAATATTATTTGTTGTTATAGCTAGAAGAATAACATGAGCACAGAAGGAAGTAACTTTTGTGACTGCTTCACTATCTGTCCATTTGAAAGCTTCTAAACAAATCTGCAATGCTGGAAGAGCCAGGCCTCTGTGCTTCAGAAGGAAACTGTCAATGAAGTTAATTTTAGACAAGTGTGACTTGAAGAAAAAAATAAATAAATAAATAAGAACCACTTCCATTAATAAAAAGAACTGGCTAGTCTTATACATGACATACCCAACCATAGAGTTTGATGCAAATGCATCCAGATCTTTCAGAGAAGATGTATCAACCCGGCTGACTTGCCCAGATTGATCTAAAGAAGGAAGCCCAAAATTTAGTCCTGGTGAAGCTATTGCAGAGAGAAGTAAGCATGTCTCACGGGTTAGATCTCGAAGCAGTTTCTCCTCCATTACTTCCACTTTCAAGTCTGACCCAGCAAGCATGCCATGGACATCTGGAACCCTTGCTTTACCTTCATGCAAAAGACTAGACCAAGAAAAGCTAAGAACTTGCTGCACATGGAGAAATAATGGATATAGGAGCTTTTCCAGCCAGACCTCCCACATTTCTGAAGGACAAGACTTGACCAAATATATCAAAACCGAATGAACAAGCTGCCTTATATGTCTGAACTCCATAGACTGTATATTCTCCATTAGTGCTACACTAAGAGAATGAACATCCAAACATTTAAAAAGTGAATCTCCAATGGTCATAGATAGGCCCAATACATTGTACCTGGAATTGTGGAAGATGCATCAGCACTTAATCTGGAGAAAGCCTACATGAACTAGTATAACAAAATAGTTTTTATGCCTCTCCTTCCTTCCCTCCCTTGCCCTGATGTTTTTAGCTTAGGGATTAATTGCATATACATATTACATAATACTCGCACGATCATCTGTTACTCTCAGGAAGCAATCATTTACTTCTTGTTGAGCCTTCTAAGGTGGTTAGAAGAATAGGAGCTTGGTAGATATCATGCTCATCAGTCTGACAGTCTTCTCTCACCAAACACTGGAGCAGACATGTCATACCTTTCTTCACTGAAGTCTATAATTTGTAGCTATGCTAGTCATCGGATGCAGATGCATGAGTACACACACACATGCAGACAACAGAGAAGGGAGAGACGGAGAATTCAAGCAGTTACAAGAATCTTCACTTAATAAAACATTCATTGTTCAGAACTCTATAGTCTATATCACATCACAAGGTAAGACTAAACAAATGATGCTTTTTTTTTTGGCAAAGGATTAACGAAAAATAAAAATGAAAGATTTTTAAGTAAAACAAAAAGGGACAATTTATAAAATCTTAAAAGACAAAAAAAGGATACCCATTCCCACCCTATCCCTGCCTGATTTCCGGTTGACACAGGAATGGGAATAGAAAAACAATTTCCGCCTCACACCATTATCACTCCTACAACACTATCCTCACATAAATTCAAGTAATGTTACTCTAGCTGCCAGACACACACACAGAAGAAAATATGGCAGAAAATGAAATATATAAATTCACAGCAAAAATTGTAGTGGCAATTTAAAAAACCACCTCCCAGAGCACTCATACTTACCCACTGTCTCTGATACCTTTTAACCAATTTCTTATATCAGATTCATTTGCTTCTGCATATCCTTCCTTATACGTGTCAGTCTGAGATCCATCTGTGAAAGTTAAAGAACCCTTTGGCAATTTGGGGTTCCCTTCCCCAAGAAGAGCAAATCGCTCAGCATCACTCATGGTCATGGCAGCTTTCAGTTCTCCAGGTAATGCTTGAGATATGGATGGAGACCAAAGGGAATGTATGGCATGAAGCAACTGCCAATCAACAAGATAATATTTTTAGTAGTAATGGCCTTGAAGTACAGAATATGAACGAAAAATATATGTATATACAGTTAGTTCTTAAGAGCAACAAAAATACTTTTAAGAGAGGAGGCAGCATCCAGGATAGATGTGAAGCCATTGGATGCAAATAAGTGCTTCCTGTCGAGTTGTTTTGTAAATTCACATTGCCTTTTCTGGTTCCACTTCTTTTAAGTGCCTTCTCAAAGAATGTTACAGTGTGGAAAATTGACCACATAAATTGTGTCTCAGAGCACAAACGAATCATACCCAGAGGTTCAGACAAAAAATTATTTTGCCACTCTAGCTGTATCCACTGTTGGCTCAAAGGTTCAAGTAACCAAGCCAAAACTTCTTGCTGTTGTTGAATCCTGCATCCAGTTAAGAAACTTGCAGCAGTAAGCAAGGTATTTGACACTTCGTAGTTAAAATACAGCGTCGACTCACTGTAAGACATTACCCAGCAGCAGAAGCCATAACAAGAAATGCTTCGCCTAGAAGATTATGTTCACTGCGAAGTAGACAACCTTCCCTTTGCATATAGGCCATTGTATCAGCTATACCCTACAGTATAACAGAACAAAAAGTAAAATATAGGATCTTCTCTGAAATTATTAGGCTCTTCAGTCTAGTCTTGAATAGGGTCTACGCAATTCAGTTTATTTCTAAAGCCCTTAAAACTTTTCCTTCTAGAAAGTGTATGAGGCACTTTAGTCATATATGAAGAGACTCCGCAAAAGCTAGAGGAAGTCAACACGCATTAAGTGATCCTGTTATAGATATAAAACTATTATTGTGGCACTCACTACAAGCTTGAGTTTTTAGGTAGTGGTTTATTAACATGGTATTAGAGTTTCTCAGGTCAAAAGGTCCAAAGTTCAAATCTCTGCAACCCTCATTTATTAATTAAACATTTAAACACAAGATAAAGTGGGTCTCTACTTGTTCATGCTTCAAACCCAGTGGACATTCATGTGCCAAGTGTGTTTGAGACATAAAACTATTCTTGTGTCCCTCACCTACAAGCTTGAGCTTTTAACGTTGAGTGGTTTCTTGACAAATCCCAGTGATAATATCTAACTAGCTAGATTTTCTTTCATTAACAAAGTTGACTAAATTTGCCACAATAGTGGAAGAGAGTATTAGTTAAAAAAGGATAAGGCAAAAATAAAAGCCACCTTCATGTGAGGCAGAATGCTTTTCTCAGCAGCTTTGGCTATTCGAATGAATGACGTACAAATCTGCAGCCTTGCATGCCGTGAACTATTTGTTGAAGGATCCTAGCAACCAAATAATAGCAGTAGTTGTATTATCCCTTTAAAAGTAATGAACTTTGAAATGTAAGATAAATATTATAAGAAACCTTAACCACAAATGGAAGTGATGTCAGAAGCTCAAATAGTTTATTAATAACACTGCCCACAGCATCTGGGAAATATTTCAAAAAAGGACCCAATGCATCTAAGTAGTGTCCAAGGACTTCCACAAGAGCTGGCTCCGTCCATTTCAATGAGAGAAGTTGCTGAAGTAAACCTTCAATTAACAGGAACCAGAGTTTTTCAGTGTGCCTTAATTTTTATTTTTTTTTGTAAAAAAATATCCAGTAAAACAAATAGAAGTTGCTAAAACCTTCAAATATTCTACACAATGCAAGGTGAACTTCAGAACTGCCCCCTGAAAATTCATGTGATCCATCAAAAATTGCGCTTACAACATTTTCAAGAGCCACTTGCGTGCTCTCCATCACAGCTAATTCCTGAATTTTAGAAATGATGGATACACATGAAAGAGAAATATCAACGGTCAGCAAAAGATGAAACTGGAATAGCAAAAACTCAATAGATTGAAAATTTAATGAGCAGGCATCTATAAATAAGTACATATAAAAGAGTTCACTAATAAACCTGAACAGGCATTGCAGAGACTGAGAGGCTATTGATGATTGAAAAAATTCTTTCAGAAATTTTAGCGCTGGCTATAAGGGGTTTGAAAGAAGCAACAAACTTCATCAGCTCAGACTGCATTAAGAAAGCATGCATCAGGAACAAACCCAAATACAACAAATCAAATAACAAAAGCCAGAAAAGAAAAAGAAAATGGGGAAGAAAAAAAAAGGACAATAAACTTATGAATAAAATGACAACTGCAAGTATAATAAATCAAATAATGACATAAAACCCTAAAAATGTATAATTTGACCATCCACAACAAGAAGATGAACGAAGATCTCAGTAAAATTTACCAGCTTGGAACGATACTGGCTAAAATCCCCCTTGCCTTCAAAATCATCACTCCATAACTCCAAATCTCCAAGAGAAAGGGATGTCCCTACTTTTTCTCTTTTAAGCATGCGCCGGAAAGTGATATCCAGAATTGCACTACAAATATCATCACCCATAAGACTTAAAATCTTTGTTTTTTCATTATCAATCTGTCCAGAACCACAGCCCACATTATTAATAGCAGAACCATCTCCAGATGAAAGCACAATAACTTTTGGCTTGGACATCAAATCTCTCATTAGCATCTACAAAGAAAAAAAAAATTAAGTACATTAACAATAGCTAAATGTGCTGGGTAGACTTAGTGAATTTGTTATAACAATAACATCCAAAGAAATTCACCTACCAGCCAAAAGAGCAGGGATTGATAATGAAGAGCTAGCTTATAATGTTGAAAAAAGCCCAACATCTGAAATGATATCAAAGAGTTACATTGTGAATAATTCTTCAAAAGCACAGAGAATTCACAGCCCTTGCATGAAAATTCTCTATTGCCATGCCAATCATCCTAATATATGTTATAAAAAAGTGTAACTACCTGTTGCAAATAAAGAGAGAGTATACTGCTATCACCAGAAATGCATTGCAAGTTGGAAGAACCCAAAGACACCAAACTCTCACATATATATTCTGCAAACTCATATTCACTCTCATCTATAACCCCAGCACTTGACCCAGATTTGTATAAAAATTCTCTGGAAATGTTCATCAATATCTGAAAGATATTACTCATTGCAGAATCAAATTCAGAAGCAGATGCATCAACAGGTCTCTTCCTGCAAATATCAAATTCACAATACACATTAGTCATAAGAAAGTAAATTGTGGGGGAAAGGTTGAATGTAACTGCTTAAGACAACAAACAAACCAAAGGCATACCTTGGGGAGACAAGTCTAAAAAATTCACAAGCATGAAGTCGGAAGTCAGCAGAAGAAAGTAAAAAACCACACCTGAAAAGAGGGGGAGGGGGAGAGAGAGAGATATCAATCCATACTGATGACGGAGAAAGTGAAAAAATAATGCATACTAACAACTTAAATTTTCAGCTATGAGTCATTATACCCATGAATTATGCCATATTTAGATAGATCAGGCAAAGGAGCCCACTCAGCATATGCATTAACAGCATTCAGAGTAGCTGTTACTGTGGCAGCATGCTGTTTTGCAGAGTCCAATTGTTGCCTACCAACTTCATGCAATGCAGCTCCAAAGTGTCTTTCCAGTAACTGTATCAAGAATGAAGACATTATAATTAAGTAGAGAGAGAGAGAGAGAGAGAGAGAGAGAGAGAGTTGTAGTGAAGATAAAGATAGAATCATACAGTGTAAAATAAAGGCAAAATTTCAGGCAAGGATTGAGTAAGCCCGCGCAACAAAAGCCTACGCCGGTCACCTGACAATGCAAAATCACTCTTACAACTTTAAGACCAATGCAAAATTCAGTAGTTGGGGAAAGAAGGGATAGAAAAAGGGAAATTAAAAATAAAGAAAGAAAAGTAGAACAAAAGTAAGATATATGAACTTTAAACTTGTGAATTCAAAATTTCAATCAACTCAATATAATCCACTTTTGAGGCTCTCAAATGGTAGTATTCTAAAATCTACTGAATTTCTAAAGTTCAAAATATTCAATTTCCTCAACAAACGTTTAAGTACACACACAAACTACAAGGTCATTGTACCTTCTAAATCTTCGTTGTGAACTGTAATATCTTCAGGAAGCCATCTCAGCATCATTGCAACCAACTCAGCCTAATACAAGTAAAACAAAATCAGCAGAACCATCCAATACATGCTTCAGAATAGAGCATAATCAAGTAACACAACAACTACAAGCAAAAAACGTGAATTCTGGACTACAAATGCATACTTGAACAGGACCCTGGCCAGATAAGGCAACCAATGATGGAAGCAGCTCTTGCCACAGTTCAATGCCTTCTCTTCTAACAATCTGTATAAGAGCAAAAACATGAGCATTGAACTGCAAAGAAGACACAGCTTACACAACATTCAAGAGTAATGTGCTTAGAACCTCAGCAACGAGGGCAGCTGTCTGACTTTTTAGAGCCCATTCTTCAGAACTATTTGCAATCTCAGACATCAATTCAACAGCAACATTTGCAAAATTCCTGCGTTCCATTGGGTTTAATTCCTCCCATCGCAACCGGACCAAATGCTGCAGAAAATGCATATGCTTACGCTATCTAATGTGTTCAAAATCTAAGCAAACTATGACCTATCAATTAATGAATTTATAAATATTCCATCGTCTTTCATTGAAAACATTCCAAGCCTGTGGCAAAACACACATATTAGGTAATTGACTAATTGCTAATATTAATTGGTTTTTGATCTCCAGGTACCATTCAAAAAGTTCAAGACTCCATGGAATATCCATATCCCCATGAAATCCACTGCCAAGTCATCCTCACATCATCGATCAAATTTGATCTATATTCAATTCAGTCAAGGTAGTCTATACATCAATTCCAATACAAAATTATACTTGGGGGACAACTTTGAGATGTGCCTGAAAGGAAGTTGGTTTTATTTTATTTTTTTTTCCATTTTACGAGGAATAAGAAATGGACAATTATTGCCTCAAAGAACATCATTGTAAAACAAATAATAACCACTTGAAACACACCAACAGAAAACAAATACAGAAGGGTCAGCTCTCTATAATTTTGTCCCACTGGAAGTATGCCCCAGCCCCCATGCTTGAGTTGTGCATTTGGAACAAGGAAATTACAAACATTGAAAGGAGCGTCCTTTGTTGATATTGGAGATGGTTCTTTCTAAAGAGTTTCTCCTCACATTCAAACAGAGGATGTTTTAGAAAAGGAGAGGTGTATGAGTGTAAACCTGTAGCATTTTGAAAGCATGCAACCGGATTTCCGAAGACCAATCCTTTTTGACAAGAAGGAATGATGCATTTGCCAAAATTCGCACATCTCCTGTTTTGATCTGCAGAAATTGAAATAGATAAATTATCCAGCGCAAGTGCGACAATTATGCAAAGGAACTTAAAATTCAATGTAGTTCTTGCTAATACCAGTAATGCCAACATGTGCCTGAAGCTAATTGAGGTTTTCTCCAACAAATTAGAAAATAAAATTAATATCTATGGTGCTATCTTAAAAAAAAAAAAAGCAATAATTTAGATTATTCAATGAATTGATCATAAAGTCCCACTCTAAAAGTAAATGAATCAGTAACCTCTCTCAATTTTACATCTGGTTAACCAAAAGCCATTTCTCATAATCAAACCAAATGCTAAGAGCATGAAACTCAATCAACTTGCAATCACTTTTAAAATTAATCTTTAGTTAAACCAGACTCCAAAAAAGCGTATGACTTGAGAATGGCATTAACACTTGTGTAATGCAAAAGTAATTTATCAACAGCACATATGCATAAGATCATCTCTAGAAACCCAATCACTATATCCTTCTGCTAACATCTAGTATCTACTGTCTGAGACAATAACTTATCAGAGTTATAAATATCTTACCCAGAGCACCAGGAAAACATAAAACCCCACAAAATTTACCATTTTTCTGGCATCTCAAGATAATTAAAATAGCATGAACTAAGCTACCAATAAGTTCAGTTTACTCTCCCACGCATTGGCTCTTGAAATTATAAATATCCAACCTAAAACAATATAAAAAGCCATTCGGTGATACCCCTTTCACAAACAGGCGAAAACTTAATCAAGTTCACATTGTTCCAGGCAATCAAAACCTAAAATTGATTTGACAGAATAGCCCAAAAAAAAAAAATCAAATCACAAGTATTAATTCCCCTTCGAAGCAAAATAACAGTTGCAACAATCTAATCATTAGTTACTAAACTTTTACTAAATCCAAGACTCCAATGAGATTACTAATGATTGCCATAAAAAATTGTCAAATTCACTACTTTTAATCAATTCGATCACTGTAAACAATCAAACTTCAAACTTTTTTTGGTCGAAATACTGATAAAGTGGAAAGAGCAACAATAATTAAATAAATATAAACGCATTAGCAAGTTCGCCTCTATCTGTCTGAGCAGAGGAGAGAGAAAGAGAGTACGGAATCGAGGAAAGAGACGGCCGCTTTGCGAGCATCGGGAGTGGAGTTCCAGTCAAGAGCTGCAACAATAGCTCGAGCCACATTGTTTGTTATGTTATTGCTAATAGTCTCTTCCATTGCCAACAATAAAGAGACTTCACCAGCTTTCGTTGGATTCCAGAAAGGGACAGGGATAGAAACAAGTTGAAAGATTGAAAGGGTCGGGGTTGCTTTCTGCAAGACAGAGGCGATAGATTCTGGGAAAGATACAGAGAAAAGAAGAGGTGGAGAAGGAGGAGACCGGTAGTGGTTTTCTTTGAGCGTTAACTGAGCTTTTAGGGGGGGTTTATATTAAAGCTACAGTGTCCTTGCCCCTGCATCGCATGTGCCGTGTGTGTCCGATGCTCGCTTCTTTTTTTTTTTTTTATTTACTTTTTAATATTTTTTAAAATAATTAATTATAAAAAAAATTATTAACTTAAAAGTTAAATTATAATAAAATAATTTATAATTTTTAACACCACCATTGAATCCAACGAAAAAAAAAAACTTTCTTCTTGTAAAAAATAAAATTTTCTCATGTAAAAATCTACATATAATAATTTTAATAATTTTTAAAATAAAATAATTCTTACATACACCTAGAAATATATATTTAATTTGTCACGACTCAACCTATGGACTGGATTTGACCAGACTAAAGTTCTGAAAGCTTTAACTATTTATTTATTCAACTCTAAGGCCCATTTAGGCCCAATTTTAAGAAATCAACCAGACAGAGTCCGGCAATAAAGTGGACCTTTCAATGGGGAGTTTTTGACTCATCCGACCTATAAACAAAATATATCATCAATTGGGGAGCTCAGCTCACCCTCCATATACTCAAATCAACATAAAGATAAATGGGAGCTCAGCTCCCTCATCCAGTCCATCAAACATGCATATAATAATTTTACAGGTCCACATAATAATTTATATTACAGACCCGAACACATGCGAAAATTCTATGAGTAAATAAAATTACACAAATATTGATAAACAACCTACGAAGGAGAAAAGCAGGTTAACCACAATAAAATCCTCCTGTAGCCTGAAAAAAATATTGAACAGTAGAGAGAGATCTACACAGAGAGTAAAATATCAATTTTAACCATAATCTCTATAACTATCTAAAACTAATGCACCCTGTAGAGTGAAATGCAACGCCAGCAATAATTTCACATCATAACATAAAAAGGTAATTTGGAGTACGCACACACCCAATAATATCAATCATAATTTATGGGAGCTGATCCCCTATACAGCTCTCTTAATTCCAACTGTGCCAGCGAAGAACTCAGCTCGAACTTCCACTTAATAATCAAATAGGGGTCCCAGCGAAGAACTCAAGCCGTGTCTACCCCGAAGGACTAGGTCCCAGCGAAGATCTCAAGCCGTGTCTACCCGTCCTATCCATAGTCCACACCACATCACACACACGCCAACGCACGCACACTGCTCCAAATTACCACAACAATATACATGGCACTTTCACAGTTATGAATGCAACATAAATCATGCCTAAAGTTTATCTACATAGATATATGCATATAAGTGATGCATGGGCATGCTTGAACATATAATAATAGTGAAATTATAATTAAAATTAATATTTTACTCACAGACTTGACAACGGTCACTATGGCGGCTAGGCGGAGGAAGAAGGGTGTCCCGGCTCACCTGACAATTACATTACAATTATTTAATACAAATGACTCAATACAAATCAAGAAAAGACCAAAAAATCCGCAGAGTCTCCCTATACCTAGGACCTACCCAACTGCAAAGGGCTCAAAACACACTTCTATATTCGCAACTCATATATCCACAATTCAATCACATCACACAGCCCCTCCTGGGCCCATCAAATCAGTCATCCATCACAATATGTAAAATTTCAATTTAGTCCTTATTATTGATCATTTTTGCAAAAACTACCGATGAGTGGAGCGCTCTGGTACTCTCGGTTTTCTCGTGTGGTTTACGGTTTGTGAGAAATCTAGCCCGAAAGTCAAAATGGGCTAAAACTTCCCGGGCAAAAATTGGACAAACCGCTCAATGGATTTCGGTGTTCTTGGTGTCTATGGAAAGCTCTCGACGAGTAGATGAGTTTAGACATAAGACCCGGATCGGATTTTGGACGGTCGACGCTGTGTCGCCGCTCCGGGCACCATTTTCCGGCGTTCCAGGTGGCGGCCAGCCGTGGGGGAGGGGTGAGGCGGCGCGCCGGTTAGCTGGGGTGGCAGGGGAGGTGGCGGCGCGGCAAGGGGAAGAGGGAGGAGAGAGAAAAAGAGAGAGGAGAGAGAAAAAGAGAGAGAAAGGGAGAGGGGTCGGGACGCGCGGGGAGGAAGAAGGAAGAAAAAGAAAAGGCCGGTCCGATCCAGCGTTCGATTCAGGATACAAAATTTTGAATTTTTACTCTGCCTCGGGATCGAAAACGAGGTCCAAAATTTTCGAAAAAATCTAGAAAACTCAGAAAAATTTGTAGACTCCAAATATATTTTTAGTTTTTCCACGTAGTCTTTAAATTAATTTTTAAAAATCATCAAAGTTTATATTTTCGGAAAATCGAACCCGATTTTTAAAATCCGAAAAAATCTCAAATAATTTCTTAAAATTTAAATAAAATTAAAATACCAATATTACTCATAAAATAATAAATTTAAAATTTTAGGGGTGTTACATAATTAATTAATAAGTATTATTTTAAATGAAAGTATGGTGATTTCCACTTAAAAAACATATGTTTATTGGTTGGGTACTTATATACTTTGGTGTAAGTAAGAGTATTCCTTAATAATATTAATTACAAATATAGTATAATCATCTAGCAATCACATTTTAAAATGTTTAATTTTTTAATTAAAATTTAAAATATTGCAAAAAATATGATAATTTAACATAATTTTACAATCTTTCATTCATTAGGGTCGCTTTTCAAAAGTTATTTTACTTCAAATTATCTTTTTTTTTAGAAATCTCTTTTTTTTAAGATTGAGAAATATTAATTATTTTTTTTTAATTTTATTATTATTTCTATTAAATATAATAATTATTTTTACAATTTTTAAAACTCATCTTATCATCCCTCTCTCTCTTTTAATTAAGTGATATAAAATATAATTTAGTTAAATTAATGAATATTTTATTATAATTTAAGTAATTTAATTATTTTATTAATTACCGCAGATAAAAGTGAACAGAAGAAGTATTTTTTCTATAAAGTAATTAATGATGAAAAATTTATTAATTTAATAGAAAAAAAAATTTTTCATTAAAAAAAACACATTAAACATTTTTTATTTAATATTATAAAAAAAATTTTAGTTAAAGATTAAATTGAATAAGGTATTAATAATCTAACATATCACATTTAAAATCTATACCCTTAATTAAAATTATCACTTTATAAAAAAAATTAAAATATTACGAAAAAAATAATGATTTACAACTCATCTTATATTATTTTTTTAAAAATAATATTTTTTCTGTAGAGTTAATGAGTATATGTAATATTAGCACTATTTAATTATTTTAGTATTTTCTACAATGGAGTAAACTGCTCCTATATATTTTTTTTGGAGTAAACTGTTCCTATATTTTTTTTAATAAAATGTGCTATATATAATTTATCTATTGATTTTTTTAAAAAATATTATATGTATTTTTTTACATATAGAATTTTTACTTTTTCCTATTAAGTTGATAAATTTTTTGTAATTAATTATTTTATAGAAAAATTATCATTTTACAATAATTTCATTAGATAAATTGTAAAATTTTATTAAATCATCTTATTCTTTGCAACAAAGTAATTTTATTTTGCAATAAAATTAAATAATCATAAAATACACTATTTTTAATTAATATGAAGTTATTTTGAGTCTTGAAATTAATTTACAGTTAAATAAGTTTCATAATTTTTAATTTCATTAAATAAATTTAAAATTAATGATATTAATTAACAATGTCAAAAAATAGTAAAATATATTTTTAATGACTAAAAAGGATAAAAGATTCAAATTGGCTTTTTTTAAACTTTATTCAATAGTTAAATAAATTTTGTTATTTAATTATAATTAATTAAAATTTAATTTGAATCAATTAAACTTATTGAACTATGTCTATGATGATAATGATGATTATGATGGGTCCAAATGGGCCTTAGAGTTGGGCTAAGGAATAGTTAGGCTTACTACGGGCCTTGGGGGCTTTAAGCTGGCCCAGGTCCTAGTGCCGGTCCGGCCCATAGGTTGGGTCGTGACAATGATGTATGCTTAGAACGTAGAATTAAATATGTTGTTTCAAGTTTTCTTAAGAAGAAAATAGTTGATGGATGAACATTGTTTTAATGGTCAAGTGAAGAGCAAGTGAATGCTGCTGGAAAGAGTTTATTTTACCGGTGGAAAAACTAAAAAATAATAACAAAAAGAAAGGAAAAACAGAAGGATGTGCCTTCAGGAAAAATTGATGGTTTCTTTTCACTAGTTTAGAAAGTAAGTTTTCAACACAAGGAACTTTAAGAAGAAAAGAAATAATCAAAATATACACATCAATAGAATTTTCTCAGAATCCCAATAGAAAGAACTGAAAAATTTTCTATGATGAAAATGGGAACAAACTTATAGAAAATTTGAGTTCAACCCAAGTACATTTTTAACCAAAACAATTATACATCTTTCATGTGTGTGAAGAAGTCAAGCACTTGCATAAAATAGCAGTGTGTCTTCTGCTGTATAGGCAATCGCCAGTTTCACAAACCTAGTTTGTCAAAGTATGTATGCCCTGAAAGTTCAAGCCATGCTTCTCTTTCCCTTAAACCGAGCGTAGCTGGTTTTATCTCTTTGGGTCCCTGATGAAGTTTTTGATGATTCTCTTGTATCACCTGTAGCATTCTTCTTTCGTCTAGGAGCACCTGGGTCAACCAATGGACCTGACCAAGTTTGCACTGGCTCTTTTGAGTAGGTGAATGAAGTAGAGCTATAGCGTACATCGGTAGGAACAAATGCAGGATCAATATGCTGTGATGATCCTAAAGGATAGCCAAGTGCCCCATCCTGGTGAGGTGGAGGAAACTTTTCACTCTTGCACTTTGCATTTGCATGGTTAATCAGCCGTCTTTTCTGTTTTATAAAGAAAGCAACATTGTAAAGAATCAAGCAAAACTTAAATCGAATCGCTGAACCAATGAAATCTGTCAGAGTTGACATGTTAATTACAATAATGCAGATACTCAACTTCTACACATTACACAATAATTATCTTAAACTGAAGGGATTATATGCTGCCTAAGCATATATATGAAATAGCAAACCAATAAAATAAGGCTCATTCAAAATCGAAACAAAAACTTCCCTTCTACAATGAAAAGAAATGAGAATTGCCAGCCGGCACTGGTAAAAGGATTGTTTTGTCAAATTTAGTGGCAAAATGAGAAGAGGCCAAGGTGGAAACAACAGTTTACCACTGCTATCTACTTGATGCTAACTTGATTTATTTGGTTATTTCATGTACAAGAAAACTAATATTACAGGTTGCGATCATCCAAGAAATTGTGAACTTAAATAAAACAATGGTTGATAGACATACATCAATATTAGGTTGCAGCTCTGCATTGGCTTCCGGGGCAGGCATTGCCCTAGCAACACGTTCACGTGTCCGCTGTTTCTTTGCGTTATCACCCTGGGCTTTTGCAGCGGCTCTTAATCTACACAATCATATGAATAAAATTTAATAACCTACAGTCCTATAGAGATGCTAAGTATGCAAATGTCATACATATAAAGGAGATGTGAATTCTAGTCTTTCCAGATCATATATATAGAAAATTTTCCAGTATAAAATTATTCAATTTTTCCCGTTAATCAGAAAAAGACAAGTATAAGATAGTTATAACATTTCTATCAGCAGGTGTCAATCATAAGCAGGTGTGCATAACTGTTTCACACTGCCGCACATGTACATATGGAAATTTAGTGCAATGTTGCGGAAGGAAACAAAATAATAACAAGTAAAAGTCTAGAGAGGCACCTTCGAGCTTCATCATCTCGTCGTTTAGCATCCATCTCCTTACTTGGGGGATATTTTGGGAGACTAGAAGGTTCACAGGCATAAGGCTCTGTTATGAAGAACTGCATAATACAAGTTTAAAAAAACAACAAAGACTGCATAAGGCTCTGTTGTGTGTACTGGTTTCCTATAAATGCAAGTTCTCAAAATTCATTCTTCTGCAACTAGAAGACCACTTTAAGATTGCATTAAAGTCCAGTAGCCAGCAGAACATATTTGATTTCATCCAGACTATGGAACTATTCAAACACCCATCATACTTGAGCAGGCCCGCACTGAGGGCAATACATTCAGGGTGACAAGACTTGATGACAGAAAGGAACACTGGAAATAATATGAAGTACCAAAATGGTTGGAAGACAAAAGTCATAAAAAAATGAAAATGAGAACTTACTTCACTTCTAAGAGCAGCTGTGGCTGTCTGACGTTCAGCTGGATCAATTGCAAGAAGAGTTTCTATGAGGGGAAGTGACGATGGTGGAAAATCTTTAAATGTTTCTCTTATGCATCTTTTGTAAGGCTCCCGAGGTCTAAATAAAGTTGCATTAGGCAATTTTGACTTCTTCCAGTACTCATCTGAAGGTGAACCACATAACTTGTATATCTTATGTAGTTGCTCTACCTAACTCATTGAAGAAACAATTGTCATTAGAATTGGGCACACCATATGCAAGTGTTATTTGTCAAGCAAATTTGCACCAACAACAAAACAATGATGAGAATATATATAAGAAGTTCACCAAAATGTGTGTGTGCACATGCATAAATGTGCATCTCAGGAAAACTTGCAAAGGTTAGTTTCCCCATAGATTCCAAATTCCATTATTGCCTCATTGTTAACACGAGTCAATCCCATTTTAAACGAAAGCCTATCTGTATCTAATCAATTCCCAACTCTTTTCTGCCCAAACCAAAACGTCCAAAGCTTTAGTAAAATTCATGAATAAATATTGCTAAAGCTTTTTGCAAAACCCTAGCTCTGGCCCTTTGGCCAACTGTATAAATGTAATTTACATTCAAGTTTTGCGAATCATATTGACTAGGCAAGACAAAAGCCCATGCAGTACAAAAGGCTAATGAAATTGAATTACCGATATGCATGTGCCCTTGCAAATTACAAGCCAACAAGAAGAAATAGTTATTTACCTCAGTACGACCTGGCATTATTGGCTTTCTGGCTAATAACTCAGCTAGTATACAACCTGCACTCCAGAGATCCACACCCACGCCATAATCAGTAGCCCCAAGAAGAAGCTCAGGAGCTCTATACCAAAGTGTAACCACCCGACTAGTCATTGGATGCTTGTTATTGGGATCAAAGAAAGATGCCAATCCAAAATCAGCAATTCGAAGTATCCCTTCATTGTCAATAAGAAGATTTGATCCTTTGATGTCACGATGAAGAACACCACGGTTGTGGCAGTGCTCAAGTCCAGACAATAGTTGACGCATGAAACATTTAACCTGAAATGTGGACGCATTTAGATATAAATGAAAATTAATTATATTATGGCACCAAGGAAGTGTATGCATCTTCTCAATTATTAAATTTCAAGACTGATTTGGACTGACCTGTGGCTCTGTGAACTTTACTCCTGGGTTAGCAGCAAGTCCAGCTAGATCATGCTCCATGTACTCAAATACCAGGTACAAACTGCATGACATCCTGGATGTAACTAAACCCTCCAACTTTACAACATTAAGATGATCCAATCTCCGGAGAATGAGGATCTCTCTAGCCATGAACTTCACGCTTTCAGATTCCAAATTATCAAATCGGACCTTCTTTAGGGCAACAATTTTACCCGTTAATAGATCTCTAGCTTTGTACACATTGCTATATGTTCCAGATCCAATCTACCAGCACGGATGAAAGAAACAATGTGAATAAGAATATTAATCCCAAAAACAACAATAAAAATAGAGAATACTGAGTCAACAACAATAGTAAAATTTAAATTAACTCCTACGCCCCTGACCATCCCATTTTCCTTTCATTTGAAGTAGACTCCAAATCATTATGACTTAGATTTCAAAACCTTAGTGTTACATCATCTGTAACAGGCATTCCAGATAGAGTTTCACAATGCCAATTGTCACCATACAAACAACAGATTCATTACAAGTTTCAGAACCGCCAAAGCCACATCGTAAAAAAAAAAAAAGCATAACGCACCTTATCTATCTTCTCAAATGTGTCTGCCTGCCGGGGAATCCATCCATTGAGTGCCTCCCCACAGACTGCTGATAGCCACAGTGGCCATCCAGCTGCCACCTGCTCACCCTGCAAATGCTTGGGTGGATTACTCAACCTAGGGTTTGGCCTAGACCTTCTTCTCTCCCCTCTAGGTTTTTGATCCCTCTCCACTTTCTCCTCCTTCTGAGTCTCATTTTGAATCTCAACAATACTACTAGTGTCACTCTTTGTCACTGAAACAATGTCTAATTTTCTTCTGGATTCAATTCTCAGGTTCTTTACCTCTTTAGACTCTGAAACTATGCCAGAGGCTACCTCTCTACCAAGTACACACCCCATTTCTTAAATCTAAGCCTCATTTCTCAACATGGTCTATGTGGGTTTCTTCGGAATGAGCAAGTAATCACTGCAAATCAAGAAATTGATCGCTAAGCATAAAGAAACCTCAAAAACTAACAAGTTCATACACGATACTGTTTTTGTCTAATGTAAAAGTTTGGAATTCACAATTAGAACAGCCTCAAATAACCAAAGTGGCATTCATATATAAGAAAATGAACACAAGCTAATCAGAACCCTTATTTTCCAGATTCAGAACTCTCAAGAATCACAAGAACAAAATCAGAAAAAGTCGAAATGATAAGAAAAAACATATAAAGTTACAGCTCAACTAATCATCACTGGAACCTACAAGTAATGAATACATGCAAATCATAAACCCAAAGTTTTAAGATTTAGAGCTTTTACGATTCATTAACTATAAGCAAAAGTTCTTTTTTTTTTTAAATGATCTGACACAAGAGAAAGAGACTAATAAGATTAAAGAAAAGAGACTAATAAGATTAAAGAAAATAAGAGATAGACGTTTTAAACAGAATTGCAACGAAAAATGATCTAACAAGAACAGAAAGATAGCTATAGAAAGAGAGAGATGATTAAAGAAAGTGATGTTTAGAGAGAAAGATACTTACTTTGATTGAATCCGAGTAAAAGGAGAGATGGAGAGAGAAAGAGTGAAGTAACGTTTATACCATATATTAACAATCTCTTCTATGGGAAGTATTAGTTTTCGGTCTCTTTTGTGTCTTTGCCTTTCTTTTCTCGTTCTGTTGATTCCTTTCTCAGACAAGAGAGAGAGAGAGTTAAAGAAACAGTAGCAGATCATTCTGCCTTCCGTTCCTGTTTTCTTCCAAGTCAAACCCCAAGCCGCCCTCTCTCCCATCATTTTCATTCCTCAATTAATGGGCATTTTTTATTCTAAAAAAATAATAATAATAGGGTTTTTTTTACTAGGATTTATCAAAAATTTTATTTTATATAATAAAGAATTTAATAATTTTTTAACTTAAATATTTATATATATTTTTTCCAAGAACTTAAATATTTATATTAAATTTATTCAAGTTTTAATATAAATATTTAATTTATATATATTAAATTTGTTTTATATAAAATCAATCTCATATTAAATGTATAAAAAATATAATGTTTAAATGAAAAAAAAATGAAATTCAAAATATTTTTGTCCTGTATTTTTAAAGATGAAAAAAAAGATTAAACATGCTAATTTTTATTTGAAAATAATTAATTAATAGTTGATATTAATAAAGGAGTAATTTAACTGTGTTTTTCATTCACAAGAGATTTAATTTAGTTTCTCAATAAAAGTTTAAAGAAGGTGATTATTTAGAAATTAGATAACATATTCTCAAATTCAGAGTGAGAATATAATATTTAAAAAAAATAAAAAATATATATATTTAGCAAAAACCATCTCCCTATCATTAAGTTAGACTACTAATTTATCACAACATAATTTAGTCATAACATGCACAGCTTAACCTAACTCAATAAATTTCTATTTAATGGCTTAAATTATCTGTACAAATATTATTCTTAATAAACCTATTCTGTAAGGCCTATATTTTTGTCATGTAATAGATATCACCAATCAATTATGAAGCCAACTTGCCCTTTTTTTAAAGCAAGAGAATAGAGATTGTATACAATAAGGAAGAATTATTTTCATAGATTTTTGCATATGTAACATGAAAAAATGGCTCACCCATGTCAAAAATATTCAGATTTCAAATTAAATTGTTTGATTGCTTTTCCCTCTTAAAGTAGCAGCTTGTCGAAAAGTACTTTGACCAATGGCAAAATTACTATTATATTCTGCACTGAAGTTAGACTGCACAACAAAGCTTATTCTTTTCCTCTTTAATCTTCAAATCATTAATCTTTTTTCCTCTATAAGCTTGATAAAGTAAACATTAAAGCAAATTTAAAAAATGGACATAGGAATAGCAAAGGTTTTAACAGGTGAAAACATATGTTACAAGCTTTTCTTTTTAACATGAACATTTCTGTAAATTTACATTATCCTAATACATACGAATAATCCAGATGGTTAACTAAAAAAAATTATACCTGTTTTAGCTTAATTCGTATAATTATCTATAAATTAACTTCATAATCAAATTACGAAATGTCAAAAATATATCAGATTTTATTTATGTACCTACTTAATCTTTTGAATAAATAACTGCAGACTAACACATAAGTGAATTCCAAATATAATTTTCAAAATATGTCCAACAGAACATCTCATTGTCACCTGTATAGGAAATCATAAAATACACTGGAAAGAAATATGCTAGCAAACCAAAACCTAAAGAAAATTATGCGGTTGCTAGCTGGTTGTCTAATTTCTTCTCCAAAATTGCTAGGTGGCCTGTATCCTCCACTTTCCAGATTTTCTTAATCATCGCTTTTTCTCTTTTTTTTCTCTTTCTTCTTGCTTGGCATTTCAGGTTCTTCATCTTGCTCAGCATGCTTTCGCTTCTTTTTCTTCTTTTCTCCTGCATCAGCATTTTCGGACTCATTTTGCACTTCATTGCTTTGTGCTTTATGCTTTTTTTTCTTCTTATCTTTCTTTGCTTTCCCTCCGCCTTCCTGCTCAGTAGTGTCATTTCCATCATTTGGCACAGCAGTTTCCTCTTCATCAGTTTTTTTCTTTTTCTTCTTCTTCTCTTTCTTCTGCTCACCAGTAACTGGAGCCTCTTCTGCTACTTCCCCAGTAAGAGAAGGTTCTACCTCTTTTTTTCTCTTCTTTGGGACTTCTTCTTCCCCATTGCCAGCAGTGGAGTTTGGTGTTTGCCTGAGAACAGCATCTGCAGAAGGATTATAAGTCTGCATAAAACAAAAAAGAGTTAATAATTAGCCGAAAAAATGTGAGGGGAAACTAGGAATAATATATGAGACCAAATATGGACCTTGGCAGGAGTAATCAATCCTCCAGCTCCCTTCTTTCGATCCTTGTCATAAACTTCTATCTTTGGTTTGCCTTTAGCAGATCCAGCAGAACGACTCAATTCTCTACCTTCAAGATTCCTTAACCGTGCTTCAAGCTACAAACACTCACATCTAAGAAATGCTTCCCCTAAAATAAATCACACACACAGAAAGAGAGAGAGAGAGAGAGAGAGAGAGAGAGAGAGGGAGGGAGGGAGAAGCTTTTCATAGGTAAAAATTTTTCAAGTACCTTGGCTCGGTTTTCCAGTCCCAGAGAGTTATCTTGCCCATCTCCAAGAGCATCATATCGAATTGCCAGTGCTGCTTTAGCAGCTAGCGATCTGGAAATTTTCCCCTTTGTCTTAGGTGCTGCCTGACCAACCAAGGATGCATGGAAAATTAACCCGTATTTGGGAGTTGAATGCTTCGTCTTTAGAGCTCTGAAAAGAGCCTTTTCTGCCCCAAGAATCTGAACTGTGCTCCCAGGCTGCTTTGCCAGATTCAATAAGCTACCCCCATGAGCGATGAGGCGAGCTCCAACAAGCTCTCCAACAAGGGCAGTCAAATTGGGTGCAATGGTGTTCATCCTGCTTTTTAAATAATCGTACAGCTGTGCTCTATATTCAGCTAGAGATAAAACCTGATCACAGAGTTCTCTAATATTCATCAAATCAACTTCACTAACTTCAGTTCCCATGGATATCAAAGATGCTTCTTTCAATTCTGTCTCAACTTCTTCTGGTAGTGTCTGTGAAAGAATAAACAAGCAAAACATTTATGAGCATGATTTAAATCCTCTGAAATGTGAAACTGCTGTCTATCCATATTATTAATAATATCACACTCGAAGACAACACTCAGACAAGAATACTGTCCAGGTGGACCACCGACCAGTATAAGGACATAAGCCTAAAATCAATATAAAACAAAAAAGAGGACTATTCAAATGAGCAGGATTCATGATCTCATAAGAACATAAGCAAGACATGCAGACGACACCATGTAATTGCAATAAACAAAATTATATTTTTTACCTCAGAGAAATCAAGCTTCGCAGCATTATCACGGCTACCCATTAATTTCACCACTTTGGCATAAAGGATGTTGTCTTGTACAATCTTTGCAAGTTCAGGAAAATGCCAACCATACCATTCTCTAACTCTCATTGCATATGTGTTGAGCTCTTTATCCAGATCATCAAGTAAACCAATAGCTTGAATGATCATTGTATCAACCTTAAAAAAAAAAAAAGAAGTTTAGCAAAGAGACCACAACAGCCCAAAGAAATACAAGTATTCTTAATGGACTTGGCAATATACAACTTCTAAATATCTTATCCAGAAAAATTTATTTAGATAATTAAATTGAGAATTTTTTCAGAAAAATTCCCTTTGGCCTAACAGTCTTTTTCCCTTGGAATAAAACCTCCAATAGGAAGAACCACCTGAACAAATCCATTGGAGGTCAAAACAAAATTGGATCTTCAGATGTATTATCAATGAACATCCTGACTTTGTGCATTTCAACAAGGATTTCTTCAATAAGAGACAAAAAGTAATTGTAATCAATACAGTCAACAGCCAGCATTTTTACATCAATATCACTAGACAAAAAAAAAAGAAAAAAAAAAGACCATCACAACACTTGCATGTGCTCCCAAAAGAAAAAAAGGCAGATAATACACTTCAACCATAGAAATTACAAAGCATAAGGTTAAGAATAAATACCTTGTCGGGACTAAACTTCAGTTTGTACCTAGACAGACTGTGAGATAAACCCAAGCTCATTGGTGCCAAATCTTGTGCACCTAAACCAGCTATGAGTTCAGTCAACTGACTCCTAACACCCCTCATCAATTCCATGACAGCGTTGTTGTGAACACATTCTATTTTCTGCAACACAATAATGGCTCCAACTTACACAAACTAAAACCTAATTACAATATAATGTCTTAGTAAAAAAACTCTTCTAGAGAAATAAGCACACCAGTTTTTCCTTGATTGCATTTCCAAGCTTTGAATCAGCCACAGCTAAGGTTTCATCCTCACAATGAGCACGCAGAAACTTGCGGAGACCTTTACTAGCTGTGCCTTCAATTATTTTTGTTGCTGCTTCCAAAGCCTCTGATGTATTCTCAAACTTGGAAAATGCTTTCAACTTGACCACCTGATGTTTATACCAAAACATAGTTAAGCTTGGAACTAAAAAAAAAGTATTATGCTAAGAAAGACTACCACAGGCCAATTTAGAAAGACAAGTTATACCCATATGATTAACATCTAAAGGGGGGAATAGTAAATTGACTGTAACAGTCATTCGACATTGAAAGAAGCTTCCAAAACATGTTTCTTATCCACCAAATAAGGCATGATAGGTTTCAGACAATTGTCAAAAGACAACAAAAAACAGTAAATTTCATGATCTCGCAAAATATGCAAATTAATTTGTCAACAAAGTACAACTACATACTGTCTCACCATTTCAAAACTCCAGCTTCACACACACACACACACACACACACACAGAGAGAGAGAGAGAGAACCTTTCTTGCTGAGTCTGCGGAGGAAAACTCTTTCCATAAGTCCTGCAACCAAATCACAAATTAGAAATAAAATTCAATCCAAAATTTTCAGAACAAGGAACCTCAATTCTCCAATTTTTTTTTCAAGTATATAACTTTGGTAATTCATGTAAACTAAAACTTGAATTCTCTAATATTCAGAATTTGATAATCAAGAAAACAGAATGGAGAATTCACACGTAGATATTCAAGAAAACAGAAGTGAGAATGAACATGTACAATAGGCAAGCAATTAAACGTTCCAAAACCATAAGAACAGAAAATATGACACATAATCTTATGTTTCTTCACTTTTTTCCCCAGAGCCAAACGGGGTAAAATAAAAAGTTGAGCACCAGTTTACCTCAACTTTAGCTAGCTTCCCTTCATCCAAAACTTTGAAGAGGGCAAAGCCCGCTGGCGTCTCAAACAACACAAGCATCCTTCAATGGCTCAAAACCGACCTGCAAAATCAAAATTTCCAATTTACTCCAACAACCATGCAAGTTTTAAACCAAACCCATCTCTCATTCCATCATTAACAAGCTCATAAAAGTACTACAGCAGAAAATAACACTTTCAATATTAGTTAATCCTGTGAACCCACTGAGGCAGAGATCACAGAGAAGATAACCGATGATAGTCAGAATCATATCTTTCATCTAGAGTTTACTGGAAAGCAGTCACGAGAGATTGCTCACCACCTCTTCAAAAATGCGTTCTGGACAGAGGGAGAAAAATTAAGAAGCCCACTAGGGTTTCAAGAAAGGGGTTCAGAGTTTAGGGCAAGAAATAATACTCGCCGTTTTGATTGATTACAAGTTTTTATGCTTCCTTCTCGTTGCTTTGCGGACGCCTGCCCCCTTTGGGGTTGTTTGGGAATTATGGATAAGAAATTGGACATTTTGGGCAAGGGCTTTACTCTGTGTCTTGTGTGTCAAAGCAAGGAAGAGGGTGTGAATTTTCTACTATAGTATTGGGTATAGTTTAGTTTGCACCAGCTAGGGTTTTATTTATTTATTTATTTTTTCTGTTCATAGTGCTGTGAAGCGGGGACAAGTCAGAATCGCCTGTGCATCGACAGCTATATTTAAAAGTCGGCCCAATCGATGAGACCTCTCTCTCTCTCTCTCTCTCTCTCCAATGGCAATCAACACTGTATGAATCTTTTGAACCTATGATTTCTCTTATTAAGCAGAGGCTTCTTCTGTTTGGTTTCCTCATGGATATCAATCCATGGGCTACTGACAGAGCAAGATTTTTCTCTAAATATACATCGATTAATATCAAAACTCCAATTAATATCAAAACTCCATCTTCGTACCTGTAGATTATTTCTCTTAATCTGCTGCAAATAATCATATATTAGTTTCATTAAATACTTATTTCAAGAACTTTGTGACGCATTTTGTCAAATACATTCTTTGCATTAGTATACAAGCTCCCAATATTTGAAAAAATCACTATTTTTGAAATTTTGATTTCCTTCTCAAGGTTTTGATCCAAATCAATTTAGCCATTTGAACGAAGATCTCAAAAACTTCCGCAATTGTAATAGATGACCTTCAAGAGATGATGAAAGTTTGAAAGAATCTTTTGACAAAAATTTTTATAACAATTTCATAATATATGTATTTTTTAAATATTCTCATATGAGAGGATGAATTTTGAATTGAAGGAACGGAGAGCAAAGTGAGGTTGAATAATTTGTGATACAGAGTGTTCAATTTGTGTTTGTGTTTATGAATGGTAATTGCACCACATAAAGTAAATCACGACACATCTCACCATATAAACTTTTCCATTATCATTTGACATACTTCTCCTTCCGTTATTCTTACAACTATGCAAATAAAGTGTTGAACATAGAATCTATTTGTGAGTTCTAAAGGAAGCTAAATAAGAAACAAAATATTGCCAAGCAAAGATGACAAGGATGTGTGATTTTGGGGCGCCAATTTAGATTTGGGATTTAGGTTAAAATTCAATAATTTCAATTCCTTTAACAACCTATTTGGAAACTAGAAATATGCAAGAATTTTTAAATGATCTCTTTTTTTGTTTTATATATTTAGAAACATAATCAGCTTAATTGAAAACTAAATTTTTTGTAAGAATACAATTCAATTGATTTCTTTTCTGCCAATTCTTACATTTAGAAACCTAATAATTGAAAGAATTGAATTCTTTTTAACTTAAAAATGGAATTCATTTTAAAAGAAATAGAAATTAAATCAAAAAGTTATATAATTATGTAGGAATTTAATTCAATTATTTTCTTATATATAATTTAATCGAAAAGAGGAAAAGAAAAAAAAAAGCCTAACAGATTCAAAAGCCACTACTTAAGTTTGGAAATTAGGTTGAATTATGCTAAAGGAGCAATGAGAGAGAGAGATGGGTTGGGGGCAGGAGGGCGCGCGCGGAGAGATGAGAGAGAGAGAGTGAAATGAAAAACAGTAGAGAAAGGGAATGTAATACCAAAAATTGCATCTTTGTTGATTTCATGTTTTAGAATAATTGATATTCGATCCTTTCCTGGAATAACCTGATCAAATATCTTTAAATATAAACATACTATAATCAACTGAGGAGAATCAATCCTGATTAAGTTTAAAGAATATGACTTTCAAGTATATATTTATATATAAATATCTATAGCTGCTCCCCATTTATACTGATTACATGCCACTGGGTGCCCAAACACCACCATAAATTCAATTGCAAAACTAACCACTAAAAGAAAAATAAGATGAATTGTAGTGTCTGTAATCCGCTCATGTTCCAAGCTTGCCTAGTTCTGAACTTGTTGTCGAGACATCTTCAGGTACCGTATCTTTCTTCTCTTTGCTAGTTGATGCTCCCTCTTGCCCAGTGGTTGGCATTTTCCTTGCTGGTGGAGCTGAACAGACAGGTACAACTGATCTTATTCGAACTGCTGGTGCCATGGAACGGGGATGCACTCTGCCAAAGTCCATTCTTTGAGGCTGTGGTCTGGCTGAATACGAAGGACCTCCGGTTCTCATTCTTGGTTGAGCTGGAACTTGTGCTGCCAAATCTTGTGGTTTGGGAACTGAACAAACCGGTCCCATATTTCTGATTCTTACAGGAGGTGCTGCAGATGGTCTAGGCTCCATATTTCTGATTGTTACAGGAGGTGCTACAGATGGAGGTGGTCTACAACTTAGTCTTAGAGGATACTGTGAAGTTGAATTGGTGGAGTCAAAACCACATAGGTTCTGCACTCTGAAGTCTACATGTGTGTATCCTGAATCCATGCTTCTGTGGGAAGCCTGTTCAAATTGCTCAGAATGGTTCTCTCCTAGTTGAGCATTTTCAACTTTGCTTTCCATTGCACCATTTTTCAGTTTGTCATGCTCATGATTTGTTTCCTTAAATCTTGCTTCAGTCTTGAATTTGCTGAGAACAGGGGGATCTGGAGCCAGTGATGGAGAGCACTCAGATAATTCTTCAGTCTTCTCGTCATGCATCTCCTGAATGGTAACTGTAGATTTTCCCCTGATTGGATCAGAGGCCACACTATCTGAGCAGCATAATAATGGTCCTGATGTGGCAATTGTAATTCTCGGCCCTACAGGTACCCGTTCTTGCTCTCTCACAGGAACAAATAGAGGAGAATCTGGGGGGAGTATAGACTGCATATATGGAAGAATTTGAGGACCAGGAGGAGGAGCTGGTGGAACTTGAAGCGTCAATAAACGGTTTTGCAATTGCAACAATTGTTCTTGCTGCCACATTTGGTATATGGCCATTTCATGGGAAAAGCCAGGATATACCCAGTTTTGGCACTGCATAGGATATAAGCTTGGTGTTGGAGGGGTCAAGTGCTTGCATACAGGGATAAATCTCTCCTGTCCTGGATGGCAATCACTTTGCTTCGAGTTCTTTAATTCTGATGGTTGTAGAGATGCAAGAAAACGAGCAATTACAACTTGTTCTTGCTCTTCACCTCCTTTTTTATTCTCCACTAAAGAAGATGATGAACTGGAAGATGAACCAGGTTGAACCACTACAAAAACATATTAATATTCAGATAACTTCACATTAAGCAACTGATAAAATTTTAAGAAGCGTGCAAGACTGCAAGTGCATACAACACATTTTTCCATGAAAATTTAGGTGAGTGATAACATATGGAAAATTCCACAAAAATAATTATAAGGTACAAGTTACATAACTCTGAAGAAGAAAAAGAGCATTTTCATTTTTCATCACTTAAATCACCTATATATGTGCCCTTTAATTTTTATTTTTTTTTCACTTTACAAACAAATGTAGAACAATGGTACCCACTTATACACAATAACTTGCCTACTCAAAGGCTCATTTTACATCAACATCCGACCTTGAAGAGAGAAATCAATTTTCAATCAGTAACAACTTATGCATTGTCAGAGAAAACAAAGAAATTGATAAGGGCAAAAATACATATATTTCCAAGAAGCTATTCTAAGTAATGGCAAGAAAACATAACATCCAGAGGAATTTATCAGACGGTTGGTGGAATGAGGGAACTGGGAGTATGTGTCCACCCACCTCAGAAAATCTTCCTACTTTTAAGTCAGCTTGCCTGAAATATTGCTGAACATCTGCTTTATGGCATCTCTCTCTACAACGAGCCCACACACACAACAAATGCACACACATTTTTGTTGCACAATTCTATAGGTTGCTTCCCCACTTTCTGCTAACTATAACTGCCATTTTAATCATCTACCAAAGATTTTGACTATTCAGGAAAGAAGCAATAGAAGTAGGGCTGACAGCCATGGCTTCAACAGTTATCAGCTTAAGGAAAAATTCATGCTCATTGAATCAAGGAGATGGGTGACTGTAATGATTTGTTAACCAGTTTAAAGCAGATGCAGCAGTGTTAACCTCATTCTAACCACACTAGAGCACTCTGAACAAAAATTATTACAAAAAGATGAGATCCATACATCTTTTTAGGGCAGACCATGCAGCCATTGCTGCATTCTTCTGAGCTTGTTTCTTGGTCCTAGCTGGCTCCCCAGTAAAGTTCATTCCTGCAAGTTCAACTGTGCATGAGAAAACAGGAACATGGCCTGGTCCTGAACGTACAGTGGTATACACTGGAAGCTTTAAGCCAGCTCTGTGAGCAGTCTCTTGAAGCAAATTCTTGTAGACTCCAGTTTCATCCTGCGCAGCAGATCAGCACCAAAAAAATATTAAATGGAATGGAAATTTCTGAGGCAGACTGTAAAATTCAAGTGAAACGTAACATATCAAAGAATGATGTATAGTGAAATTGAAAATAGTAAGCAGGGTATCAAGTCTCCCACAATGAATCAGACCAAAAAAATATCAATAGCTTGTTTTGCATTTTGTTTATTTATTTATTTTTCCTTGCCACTGAACTTAAAATTTTGAAACCTCATAATGTTTCAAAAAGGGCAATGTAGTTGCCTCCCCTTCCAATGTTGAAACCCAACTTTCTTTGCAATGTTGACATCTTTTTTCACAAACCTTTTTCATGATTGAGCCAAGCATGTTTCTACTGTCATAAACTTATGGAATTCATGAAATTTAGAGCCTTAACCAAAGATAATTACAATCCACATGAAACCGCAGAAGTAACCAAAAAAGTATTCTGATTTTGAACTATACAAGAATTTTTTTTTTTTTTTCTAATCTTGAAAGAAGAAAATGGATACATTTGACCAAATGCTTACCAGAACTCTAGCAGCTAATGCTCTGGAAGGGCCTCTGCTTGCAAGTGTGGTGAGTGCTACCTCAGCAGCCGCATGTTCTGCCTGCCTCAGAGTAGAGCAAAAGGCAGGACTTTCAAAAGTCTCTCCATTGAAATTGACAGTAGCTTTGAATCGAGGGGCATGATCAGGTCCTTCCCTTATACAAGAATAAGATGGCAAATTGAAGCAGCTTCTTTGAGCCAACTCTTGCAATTGGTTCTTATACATTCCTATATGCATGAGATTGAACAAATATTAAGGAACCAAAAACAAAAGTTACCAAGTTTTAGATCGAAGGGGAAAAAAAAAAAAAGCTTGCATCTATTATGCTTATTGATAAGACAAGGAAAATCATATGAGCAATTTTGCCACTGACATTGAGACGAAAAGCAATAATTATATTCTATTGCTACCTCAAATCTTCACATAAGCTCCACATAACAAGGGCAAGTGATAAGTGCAACATCTTGTACAAATAGTAAGCCAAAACTCAGTTTCAAATAAATTAATTCTATTGAGAAAAAATGGATGTTTGTGCTTGTGGTGTAAAGAAGAAACTGTGATCACACCTTCTACCTTGCAGTAATATAAAAGAAAACAAAATGCACATAATGGTCCACTGATTTTCAAGCATTACAACTGGTAACTTGCTAAAACTGCACCCACTTATGTCTTTTGCTGCATGAGGTCCATAAAATAGGTGACCTACTACTGGTTTAGCAGGTTAAACATTACTATTAATCAGTACTCTGTTGTGACGGTAACTCAAGAAGAGGGAGAAGTTCAAGTTAACAAGTCAAGAGGATCTTTGCTGAGTTGTATTTTAGGAGGGAACAGTTAAAGAGTTAGCAGATTAGTTACAATTTGTTATTGAAGTTAGCACTTGTTACTGTAACTAAATATAGAGAATAAACTCAATGTATTAGGGAGTATAAATACTGTACAAATCTTGGATTAGAGATAATCTGATCAATAATACAACAATTCACTCTCTTTCTCTATTTCTCTTCTCTCTCTCTCTCTCTCTCTCTCTCTCTCTCTCTCTCAGATCTTCTTCTCTTCCTCTATTCTTCCTTTCTTCTCTCCTTCTGTTACTCATGTTGGTTCTCTGTGATTGAAGGAGCTGTTGATCTGAGCTCCATTGTCAGGTCTTGAGAGGTCTATGAGACCTGTCCCTGACAATTTCATTGAGAAGGAAGCTACCATTATGGGGAGTAATGCTAGCAGTTATGATATCATTGTCATCAGTAAAGACATAATTTCTCTAACTAATATGATGCTATTGGTTGTCTACAGTGATAAATCTCAAATATGAGCAGACCAACATTCACAGTCAAACCGCATAAACTAGTACAAGTACAGATATCCCATACCTAGTCTGTTGATAGATTATGGTGGCTCAATGCTAATTCTTTGGTAGCTAAAAATTGGGGCCAACATATAATCCAAGAAAACAAAAAGGTAATTCAAGATTTCCAGAACAGAAATGGGAAAATAATAATTAACATAAGCAAAGGGAAGAAAGTATCTAAACATCATCAAGTGCAAAGAATGCCTTTTCTCTTAGTCTTAACATAGTAATTATCAATTCCTCAAAAGAAATCAATCTAAGAAACTAATATCAAGTTCTTTTAAAGCCTCATGCCAAGAAAACAGAGGAAAAGGAAACTCATTCACTGACACAATTCAAACCCAGTATAGCCAAAATACACCGAAACCCATATGGAAAATCCAAAACCCACCTTGATTAAATCATTTAAAGACCCAATAAACTATGATTTACATAAAATGGATATCTATGCCATATGCAAGTCTATTTTGTCGTCACAATAACATGAAAGAAAACCCAAAAACAAAAAGAACGCGAAGATCAAATCAACCAAGCAACAAACCACCGCGAAATGATCTCACTGAAAACCCAATAGGAAAGTGAGTCTCACCAACGCTGTTTCTAAGACCCTTTGATAGATTTTCCGGAGAAAATTAAGGAAAAGCAGTGGAAAAGCAAGATAAAAAAAATACTACGAACAGTGACCGGAGCATCAGCTGGAAACTGGGTATCACGTCATTTTCTTTTGTGGGGGAGAGACAGAGAGAGAGAGAGAAAGCTCAGTGAAAGTGCTGACAATGTGAGAATTACGAAATTTTACAACAAGCGAAGCTGGTGTTTACTGCAAGCCGAAATTTCTGCAGTTGGACTAATCAATTCCTTTCCCTTGCAGAAAGCGATGTCGTTTAATTTCAGAATGCGGCGCCAACTCATGTGCCGCGCTCCGCTGCCTTTAGTTTAGTCAAAATCACGCACTTGCTTCAAGAATAGCCAATAAAAATCTACCGCGTAGCAAAAAGAATACTAGATTAATTTTGAATCAAAGTTGACAAATATAATATCACCAAACATTTGATATATTAAAAAAATAAATTAATTTTGGAAAATCACTTATATTTTTAATTTTCCCATTTTATATCTTTTTTAAAGTTTGATATAAAAATTAAAATGCCAAAAATTAATTAAAAAATAATCATCAAAGAAACTCAATTATTTTTTTATTTTAATATATTTCACTTAAATTAAAATTAAAATTCAAAATCTTATAATCATAAAAACAAATTGAGAATAAAATTTTGATTCTTAATATTTCACTCTTTAAAAATCTATACATTGAAATAGTTTTCATATTTTAAAAAAAAAAATTATTGTGTAAAAGAAATAACTAATGAACTATCATGCACAGATTAATTTTTTTTACATCAATTTAGGTTATGAAAATATCATAGGTTATGAAAAAAAAAATCATTAAACTTTTATATCAGTTTATTAACAATTAAAAACTCATCTCACCTAACATTTTAATTTATAAAAACATTTGGAATGTTAAATCTCAATATTTATATCGTTTTTCAAACTAAAATAACTTTAAAAAATAATTAAAACCATTTCCCAATATATATATTGTCCATTGGAAGAAGCCAACCTTATTACTTTGTCTTTATTTTTTAAAAAATCCCAATAAAATGTTGATGAATTTTACAAATCAAATTATTTAGCCTTTCTGTTAAATATAAATATAAATATAAATATATATATATATATAAGAGTTAATAACGTATTTTAATCTTTGTCATATAGATTAAATAACATGAATAATTAAAATTACAGAGGCTAAATAGTATGAATAGTTAAAAAACAATATAATATTCAAGATTAAAACAAGTTGATTAATGTGTTATTTAACAGAAGAATTAAAAAGTTTGATTTTATAAAATATAAAAATATTTTAATTGAATTTCAAAAAATTTAAAGACTAATTAGTTAATTTTGACAAACTACAAAAACCTAATTGTAATTTACCTTCAAAAAATAGGCTGCTAAGAAATTTATCTTGAAGGTTGATTAATGGCTTGCATATCAATTTCACACCCCATGAAGGGTATTAATTGGGTTGCATTAATATTTCAGACCAAATATTCTACTCATAACAATACCACTGAAAAGTTAAAACTAAGAATATGGACGTGTGATTTGCATTACTTTTTGGCTTGATTATGTGATTTTGTGTCCCAATATATATAATCGTTTGTTTTAAAGTTTCTACAGCAGAATTTTACTGATATTCATTACCAATCTTCAATACTATAGACATTTAATCTTTGTCATTCTAATGAACTACACTGAAATGGTGCTTTTATATTTCATATTCAATTCCATTCATATCAGAAAAAGAAGAAATCCATTCATATCAGAAAAAGAAGAAATCCATGGAAACATAGTCAACCTCAGATATATAAATAAATCCGGAAATAAACAAAATCCAGCAATTCAACTACTGAAACCCTGAAATGTAGAAATACCAACTGAAATTAGAAATCCAAGCAATCAATTACTAGTAATCTCAAATATTGAAATCCAGGTCCTGCCATGCCAGCTGCCTCCCTTCATGCAACCTTCTGATAAAACTTGCTCATTTTTTGCCTCTTGCTTCATTGTGAGTATCGCCACGGATACCCTTAATAATTGTATTCCCTTTCAGCTTATACAAATTCATGTTCTTCATCTTCTCACCTTTCACTAGCACCGTAGCACCCTTACTAATTTCCATGAATTTGCTTGCTGCAGACCAATGATAACCTAATGAATCTAAACGAATCAAAGAAACTATATTTGTTCGAAGTTTTGGTATGTATCTGACATCACCAAGCGTCAGTACATTACCATCATGCATCTTCACTTTCACATTGCCAATGCCCTTAACTTCTAATTTCGCACCATTGGGAAGTTCTGCATATCCTCCACTTGATACGTTGAATGTATCAAACCAATCTCTATTTGAACTAACATGAAAGGGGTAAGAGGAACCAAAAATCCAAGAATCATTCAACTGATCCCTACCTTCCGGGGCCATTTGCACATAACCAGTATGTGCAATTGAACTCATATGTTCTTTTCTTTCATCATCTGCATTCCCTAATTGCTCCCCTTTTAGTACCTTGCAGTCCCTTTTCATGTGACCCCGATTCCCACAATTATAACAAGTTACGCCATCTCTTGATTCTGATCCCTCCCTTGACTTGCCACAGTTGTTTGAATTTTGGGAACTTTTAGTTTTACTTCTTCCCCGTCTCTCTGCAACAACTGCTTCTGGTTGGGAAGAAGAACCCTGTTCCTTCACCCTAAACTCTTTAATAAACAACCTTTCTTTTATCTTACTCATGGATAATTCATCATCAGGAGCAGAATTGACCAAAAAATGCCAATTATCAGGCAAAGTAGCCAAAAACAAATACGCTTGCAACTCATCACGCAACACTAACTTCAAGTTACTCAATTGATTCACAATGTCTTGAAAATAATTAATGTGCGTAGCCATACTATCTCCATCGTTATACCTCAAATTGATGAGTTTTCCCACTAGCATAGTTTTGTGTTGTGGGTTTTCCCTGTCAAAAAAACGCTCCAACTTCATCCATAAGGACTCTGCATTTGTCTCGTGAGACACAAGATGGAAGAGACTATCATCAATCCATTGCCGGATCAAAGCAACAGTTTTTCTATTCATCAGCTCCCATTCTGTATCTGACATATCAGTGGATTTGGCTTTAACCCCTTCAATGGTATCATGCAAGTCTGCACAAAACAAAATATCTTCCATTTTTGTTCTCCAGATATAATAATTTGACAAGGTCAGTGGAATCATATTGCTACTAAACTTCTCCATTTAAAATACACGAGAATAATTAGGCAACAAAACAAGTGACCAGCAGAGCAATCACTATATATTTCTTTCCCTCTTAAAAGAGCAGCAGCAAAACAATATTCCAAACACGATATATTAAGCCACGAATCAACCGCAATAATCCAAACCGATCAACCAAGAACAAACCAACCACACCATAAAAGAAAATCTGCGGAAAACCCTTATAAAACCCTAAAGATCACAAATTTTCCACTATATCTTTAATAGGTAACGGATATTCCTCTATACTCCATCTATAAACTACACAATACAGTCTTGATTGTCACAGAGAAGCACCAATAAGATGGATTTCGAAAAAAGAGAAAAGTAAAGAGTGCACCAGAAACAGCAACAAAACAAGCCCTCTCCACGATCAATGATGGTCACCACACGATGACAAATAATCTCTTTCCCTCTCCTTGTCCTCTTGGCGTTCTTTCCTGGCTCTCCTCTTTTTTCTCCTGTGCTCTGTCCTCAGAACTCAATCCCCTCTGCAACTCTCATACCTTTTCAGTGTGTCCCGCCGACGGAAAGGCATTCGTTTTCGACATTTTAATTTTTAAAATTTTAATTCGCTGCGTCACCTTTATTGGACGCTGGATCCTAGACTTAGGCTCGAGCTGGTTCGGCTTGAAATCAAATCGAAATCAGTTCGATCAGCCTCTGAATTAAATCAATGATTTCAGGCCTTGAACCGATCCAGAATTTTTGTTAGGAGGGCGGTTACAATTCTCTCTCCATTAAATCTGAACCCGAAACGGCTCGGAACAGGCAGCTGTTAAATTTGATTTCATCCGTTTTTAAATTTTGAGTTGATTCAATTTATCAATTAAGTTGTCCAAATTATTCCAACTAATCAACAACTACTTGAATTAAATTGTAATTATACTTAATTTTAATGAAATCAAATATAAATTCAAATATCATAATATTTACCTACTTATGATCCACATCATCATAATTGGGTTTGATTAAATTAAGAATCAGATTAATAATAGGTCAAGTTTATGCTAAAAATCTTACTTTGCAAATAATCAATAACCCGATTTCAAAAGTATTAAACTGATTCATTATATATATATATATGGAATAAAGTTCAAATTGCCCCATGTACTTGTTGGGGAGGTTCAATTTAGTCAATTTTTAACTTTTGGTCCAATTTAACTCATAAGTTTTGATTTATGCTCAAATTAGTCCAACTCAACTCAACTCAACTAAGCCTTTATCCCAAAAATTTGGGGTCGGCTATATGGATTCGCTTTCTCCACTCTAAACAATTTTTTATTAAATCCTCAAAAATGTGTAATGCTTCTAGGTCATGTTGTGCTACTCTCCTCCAAGTCAATTTAGGTCTACCCCTTTTTTTCTTTCTATCCTCTAACTTAATGTGCTCTACTTGTCTAACTGGAGCCTCCGTTTGTTTACGCTTCATATGACCAAACCACCTCAATCTCCCTTCTCTCAACTTATCTTCAATTGGCACCACTCTTACCTTTTCTCTAATACTCTAATTACGGACTTTATCTAGTCTAGTATGGCCACTCATCCACCTTAACATTCTCATCTCTGCAACTCTTATCTTATATGCATATGACTCTCTCAGTGCCCAACACTCACTACCATATAACATAGCCGGTCGTATGGCTGCACAGTAAAATTTTCCTTTCAATTTATTGGGAATCTTACGATCACATAAAACTCTCGTGGCATGTCTCCACTTCAACCATCCGGCTTTAATCCTATGACTAACATCCTCCTCATATCCCCCATCTACATGAAGGACTGAGCCTAGATATTTAAAGTGATTAGTTTGGGGCAGTATCACTCCATTCAAACTAACTCCTTCCCTATCACCAGTTTGGCCTTCACTGAACTTGCAATGCATGTATTCTGTCTTCGTTCTACTTAAATTAAAACCCTTTGACTCTAGAGTACTTCTCAAAAGTTCTAGCTTTCTATTGACTCCTTCTCGTGTCTCATCTATCAGAACAATATCATCCACAAACATCATGCACCAAGGAATACTCTCTTGTATATGTTTCGTCAGTTCATCTAAAACTAGTTTAAAAAGGTAAGGGCTTATGGCTGATCCTTGGTGTAATCTAATTGAGATCGAAAAATCTCTTGTGCCCCCTCCCACTGTGCGCACAATAGTAGTTGATCCTTCATACATATCTTTCAATACTTGTATATACCTAATCGATACCCTCTTTTGTTCTAACACATTCCATAAGACCTCTCTTGGAACACTATCATAAGCCTTCTCCAAATTAATAAAAACCATGTGTAGATCTTTCTTCACATCTCTATATTTCTCCATCAAGCTTCTAATGAGAAATATCGCTTCCATAGTTGAACGACAGGGCATGAAACCAAATTGATTGAGAGAGATAGAAGTATCATGACGTAGTCGATGCTCCACAACTCTCTCCCACAACTTCATAGTATGGCTCATGAGTTTAATTCCCCTATAGTTTGAGCAACTCTGTATGTCTCCCTTATTTTTAAAAATAGGTACTAAAATACTCTTCCTCCATTCATCAGGTATTTTCTTTGAGTTTAGAATCTTATTAAACAATTTAGTTAACCATGCCACTCCCATATCTCCCAAATACTACCACACTTCAATTGGTATTTCATCGGGTCCACAGGCTTTACCCACTTTTATTCTCTTAAGTGCTTCATTTACTTCTAAAGATCTAATCCTTCTAGTATTATTCACATTCTTTTCTATTGTTCTATAATCTATATTCACGCTATTACCATTTTGATTATTATTAAAGAGATCATTAAAATAATTTCTCCATCTTTCTTTAATGTCCTCATATTTCACCAACACTTTTCCTTCATCCTTAATGCACCTAACTTGATTGAGATCTTGACATTTCCTTTCTCTCCTCCTTGCTAATCTATAAATATCTTTCTCTCCTTCTTTAGTTCCAAGTTTCTCATATAACTTTTCAAAGGCCTGTGCTCTTGCTTGACTAACTGCCTTTTTTGCCTCTTTCTTTGCTATCTTGTACTGTTCATATGCTTCATTATGATCACATTTAGGTAATTTCTTATACCATTCCCTTTTTCTCTTCACTGCCTTTTGTACTTCCTCATTCCACCACCATCTCTCTTTTGAGGGTGGTCCATGTCCTTTAGACTCTCTAAGTACTTTTCTAGCTACTTCTCTAATCTTTAATGCCATCTGTATCGACATATCATTGGCCTCCATATCTAGCTTCCATACTTCGGGCTCGAGAAGCTCATTTTTGAACTTCACTTGCTTTACTCCTTTGAACTCCCACCACTTTGTTCGAGCTACACTATTTCTTCTGACCTTACTTGAATTGTTCCTAAACTTGACATCTAAGACCACCAACCGATGTTGACTTGTTAAAGCTTCTCCTAGAATGACCTTGCAATCCTTGCATAGAGCTCTATTTGTCTTCCTAGTTAAGAGGAAGTCGATTTGGCTTCTATGTTACCCACTTTTGAAAGTCACTCAATGTGACTCTCTTTTTATAAAGTAGGTATTTGCTAGTATTAGGTCGTATGCCATAGCAAAATACAAGATGCTTTTTCCCTCCTCATTTTGACTGCCAAAACCAAAACCTCCATAAACATTCTCATAACCTTGTCTATCACTCCCTACATGCCCATTCAAATCTCCACCAATGAAAACATTCTCTTCATTCGGTATGCTTTGCATTAAATCATCCATATCTTCCCAAAACCTTTGTTTACTCTCACTGTCTAGTCCTATTTGTGGGGCATAAGCACTAACTATATATATTGTTTCTCCTTCTAGTACTAGCTTTACTAGTATAATTCTATCTCCTACTCTTTTCACAGCTATTACTGCGTCTTTCAATGTCCTGTCTATGATTATGCCCACTCTGTTCTTGTTTCTCTCCTTTCCTGTAAACCACAGTTTGTACCCTGAATTACCCACTTCCGTACTTTTCTCTCCTACCCATTTAGTCTATTGAATGCAAGCAATATTCACCTTTCTCCTTTCCAAGGTATCCACAAGCTTCATTAATTTTCCTGTAAGTGATTCAACATTCCAAGTACCAACTCTGATCCTCCTCCTATCCTGCTCCTTCCTAATTGGTCTCCTTCTATGATATCTTCTATTGTTTTCTATGTCTATCTTGTGTTATGTTCCACTATTTATTCTACGATCTGTCCTATGGACTAACTTCTTTACCCACACCCGTCCATGATGTGGGAACCCTTGCTCACTTAACACCACACCCGGGCGCCGGCATGGCACGTCGCTTTTGGTGAACGCCCTACACTTTTGCATATTTCTCACTACACCTGGGCTCTGATGTAGCACGTCGTTAGTAGAGGACGCTCCAACGTTTATATCATTTGAATCCATATCATAGGGTGTGATGAAATTTTTACGCTAGTTGTCACCTACTGCAACCCTCCTCCTTTATCCGGGCTTGGGACCGGCTAAGCGCAAACTACTTAGGCGGAGTTTTATGCTAAAATTAGTCCAATTAATAAAAAAAAAAGCAATTATTTATTTTTTTTAATATTAAATATTATTTTTATTATTCAATATTACTAATTAAATTGGAAATATAAAAAAATATTTTTATATTTTCATATAATTAATTAAAATTAAAAATTATAACTATTCCAATTAATAATATTGAATAATAAAAATAATATTTTTATTTAATTAATTATACAATAGAAAAATAATATTTTAATATTAAAAAATAATTAAATATTAAATAATTTATTTAAATAAATTATTTGATATATAAGAAAATTAATTAATTAATTATACAATATAAAAATAATATTTTAATATTAACAAAAGTCATTTTTTTAATATTATTTAAACAAAATAATTAAATATTTTAAAAATGATATTAAAATATTATTTTTATATTGTATAATTTGCATAATTAACATATTAAATAAATTATTTTATATTATATTTTAATATTAAAAAATAATATTTTTGTTAATTGGACTAATTTGAGCATAAATCAAAACTTATGGATTAAATTTGACCAAAAGTTAAAAATGGGCTAAATTGAACCTCCTACAAAGGCCAAATTGAACCTTATTCCATATATATATTGCTCCCATTTATTAAAATCCAAACTCTTGACTCAAGGCTTCATCTTACAAACCTTTTGTATCTACCACTTTAATTATTGAGTCAGATGATAAAAATTTTGCTAATGAGTTTAATTAACTTAACTAAAATTAAAATTGCATCTCACGACCCAGTCTATGGGCCGAAACAATACGAAAACCTAGGCTAGCCTAAAGCCCCCGAGACCCGTAGTGAGCCTAACTATTCCTTAACCCAATCCTAAGGCACATTTTAAGCCCAATTTCAAGAATTCAATTGAACAGAGTCTGGCCATAATATGGACCATACAATGGGAAGTTTTTGACTTGCTCGACCTATAAACACAATATGTAATCATTTGAGGAGCTCAGCTCACCCTCCACATACTCATAATATCATAAAATCTAATTGGAGCTCAGCTCGCTCATCCAATCCAGTCATACAAGCATTTAATGTTCTTACAAATTCAACATAATATTATATTACAGTCCCCAAATTGATTAAAAAAAAACTCCTAACACATGCAGAGTCCAAAATTTGACGAAATTGTACAAAATACATTAGATATTACTAATTGACCTGCGAAGAAGATGAGCATGTTAGTCATAACAAGTAATACTCCTGTAGCCTAGAAAAAATAAGATGAATAGGAGTGAGTGTTCGACTTAGAGAGTAAAATACAAATTTTGACTATAATTTTCATAGCTACCTAAAGCTAATGCATTCTAATGAGTGGAATGCAACATCATCAAAAATTTCATACACATCACATCATAACAGTAAATAGGCAATTTGGAGCACTCACACACCCATTAATGTTCAAACAATACATATATGGGAGTTGATCCTTTATGTAACACCCCTATGTTCGGTAGTGCGTTCTACTGTTCCAGTGACCAGTGTTGTCCGGACAGCTAGGATGCCTAGAACTACACTTCAATATGAGTGAGGAGACATAAAATAATGAAATACAAGAAAAGAAAATACAAGAAAAACAAAGAAAAAATAATAGTAAAGAAATGCAATCAAGTTAAGCGAGCCGAGAACCCTAGCGATGGGTGACCGCACCGAGAAGTCTCGGCGTGGACCGTTGACTAGCCTTGGACTGCGGGGAACCCTGGAAAATATTTTTAGGACTTAAATAGACACCTATTGAAATACAAATACCATTAGAAATATTAAATGAAAATTAAATAATTAGTATAAAGAAAAGTGAGAAATCAAAAAACGGACAAAACCCGGTGTTACTGAAAAATCGGGAATGCATCCCGAACAGGGGCATTGTGATCATTTGACACCCCGAGTTGTCTTTTGACCTAAATGTCCATTAAAAATAAATAATATTACACTTGAAAAATGTCATGAAAAATTTATTTAGTGGTACCTAATGTAAATAGCAAAAATGGAGGGTTAATGTAGTAATTATCAATTAAAACATATAATATACTTTAATTAAGGTGAGTGGACCACTATGGGAATTAAATTAACATCTTATGGGCAGGTGTACTTCCACTAAACATCATCTTCTTCATTTCTTTCATCCAAGCCGAAATGAAACCTTAGAAATCCACCATTGCCGCATTTGATTCAAGCTTCATCATCTCCTCCATTTCACCTCCAAACACCAAAGTTCCTTCACTAATCTTGATCCCCACCTCACAAGGAAGAAGTAGATACCAAAATCAAGGGAGTTTAGTAAAGATTTAACAAGCCTCATCAATAGGTAAGTTTGAGTTTTTGATTGTTGCTTTGTTAAAATTTGTAAGGATGTTATGGATATTTGATTTATGGAGAAATTTTTAAGGTTTGATGTTGAATGGGGATGTGTACTTTTGGCAGCCATGGAAACACTTTGAAGGCAGTTTATTTTTGCTTGTAAATGGTGAATTAAATGATTGATTAAATGTATATTGTGTAGGAAATTATTTGGGTGATGTATACTTAGTATATGTAAATGTGAATTGAAATTTGAAGCTTGGAAATTAATGGAATGTAAAGGTACCATTGCGGCAGGTTGTTAACTCTTGAAGAATGCTGGAATTCATGCTTGATTTATGGTATATTAATGTTGAATTGTGTTGGATGTTAGGGCAGTTTGAGTGTATATATGATAATGTGAAGTTGGACATGAAAAAAAAAATGTTATGGTTAGGTGATTGAATTGTTGTAAATTGAGTTGAAAAATTCTGCACTTTATGGTGTATGTTGAATATAATTGTAAGCTGCCAAAATGACATATAATATGTTGTGAATTATGTTTAGGTTATGGTACAACTAGAATTGGCTTGAATGTTGAGTTTGGTAAGTGTTAAAAGTGGTCTTTGATGTGTATGAAAGAAATGCAATAAGGCAGTTTGAGTTTTAGGCCTAGAACTTTAAGTGTGTGGCTCCAATTGGTATGAAACCAATTGGAGGTGAAACTAGGCACAAAATGTGCCAACTTTCATGAAGGAAGCATACCAAAATTCTGCTTGCAAGGTAGCTTGAAAAATGACCAAATCCGGATTAAGTGTAATTGAGGCCTGAAAATTGACCATTTGGGTAGCAGTTAGTGTTTAGGCCATAACTCACTCAAAACAAGTCCAATTGATCTGAAATTTTGACCATGAATAGTTAAGACCTATATCTACAAGTCTTATGAAGACACCAAAGCCCAGAAATGACCATAAGCAAGTTAAACAGCTTGCACAAGTTCGGGTCCAAAAACTGGCCGAACCAAAATTGACCTAAAGTGACCTAAAGTGACCAATTTTGATGCAATTTGACCAGCAATAGTAAAATGACCATAACTTGGTCTACATAACTCAGAATGACCTAAAATTTTACCCCACATTCCATAAGACATAGATCTACAAGTTTTTAGTTTTGACCGAAACTCGAAAACCAAGGAAATTAAGTCGTCCGGCTAGGTCAAACTAGTATCCCGGAATCCAGCAAATTGCAAGAAAATGCAGTATACACGGAAATAAACTTGGTAACATGTACCAACCCTAAAAGACTATCGAATGTGACATGTTAGTAACACTAAAACCTAATTTACCTAGAATGCATCGAGGGTCGATATATTAGGTTGATTAAGCAAATAATAGCATTCAGTGAATTACTTATCAAGCATTATCGTTAGAGACAGTTTAATTTAGTACTGAAATACTTTAAATTGTGTTTCTCAGTTAGCAAAGACTCAGGAAAAGGGAAGGAAACACTGAGTCAAGACCAGAGCGATTATCGAGGTTTGTGCACAACAGCTATTTCTTTTGAATTTTTCAATTGAAATGAATTATGACTATTTGTACATTATTGTTTTAAATTGTGAAAATGTGTTTGAATGGATATTTATTGCTTGAAAAGCATTGTAAATGGTTTGAAACTGTGAAAATTTGTTTGAATGATATTGATGGATACTTATTGATTGAAAAGCATTGGAAATGGTTTGAAACCACAGCTATCATGTATATTGATTGTATTCCTCACTAGCTTGTCTAGTGGGACGAATTGAATTCCCTCTCTGGCTGAAGTGTTGAGGTGTGTGCCTGTTGAGGACGAATCGAATGAGTACTCATATTTTTGCTAGCTAGCTATGTTATTCCTCATTAGTCATTGACTTCTGGGACGAATTGAATACCTCAGTAGCCATCGACTTTTGGGACGAATTGAACTTTGGAACATGATTAAGCTGTGTGTGATTTATTGATATGTACTATGAGATTGTGAAATGAATTTAAATTCTTATTGACATTCACTGTCTTTTGAATTTAATCATGATTTGATTTATTGAAATTATTGTGATATTGAGAAATGGAGTTTAAATTCTTGTTGATATTTATTGTCTTGAATTTAACTATGGTTTTAAGTATCCACTCTTTATATGACTTATCAATTATGATTTAAAATTTTATCGGTTAATGTTGTGCACTACTGAGACATTGTCTCAGCGATAGCTTTTTATTACTGTCGCAGGTAGACAGACAGACAGGGCAGCAGATTAGGCTGCTAGTACATCTAGCGAGAGATTATCGGGTATAACGAGTATACTATATGTTGCATTTTATACTGTAATGTATGACTACTGTATGTAAATATTGTTCTTGGTTTGAGCAGTTGTAAATTAAAATTGTACATTGAAGTTTTAAAGTAAATTATGAGTTATTTTGACTTGTAAAATTTGTATTATATTTCTTTTATCTCATCCTTTGAAAATACTGAAAAATTATTGTGGATTTGAGTTGAGAAAAATATTGTGTAATTTAACTGTTGGAGTTGAGATTGGGAAATATATTTGAAGTGCTTTTTACAGGTTTTCTGAAGAACTGTTTTATCCAAAATACAGATGGCACTCTGTCAAAATTTTTACAGAAATTACTAATAGTCCAAATGAGTTAGCTGTTTCACTTCAGTTTACAAGGGTTTTTAACACCTGTAAATAGTGCTCACCACTGTAAAAGAAGTAAGAAAAGTTTTTAAAATTCCTTGTGGTGTATTTAATGGGTTATCAGTAGACGAAGTTGGTAATTCATTAGGTATACTACAGGATCATGTTATGCCTTACAGAGGGGTAGGGTGTGACACCTTACACAGCTCTCTTAATCCAACATCTGCTAGCAAGTGTCTCTCAAGCGGGACTTTCGCTTGATAAACCAAATGCGGGGGCCAGCGAGATCATCTCGAGCCGTGCCTACCCCGACTTATCCATAAAGGACCGAGTCCCAGCGAATGTCTCTCAAGCCGCGTCTACCTGTCCTATCCATATCCAATACCACACCACACGCACACCAACACACGCACACTGCTTCAAATTACCACAAACAATATCCATGGCACTTTATCAAATAATAATGCAATATAAAATGTGCCTAGTATTTAACTACATAGATACATATTTATAAGTGATGCATGGACATGCTTGAACATATAATGATATTGAAATTATAATTAAAATTAATATTTTACTCACAGACTTGAACCGAGGTCACTGTGGCGGCTGGGTGGAGGAGGAAGGCTGTCTCGGCTCACCTAACAAATTTCATTGTAATTATTTAATATATTTGACTCAATACAAGTTTAGAAAAGATCAAAGACACTTTAAGTCGCGCTAAAAATTTGGCAGAGTCTTTCTCATACCTAAGACCTACCCAACCTGTAAAAGAGTTCAAAATGCACTTCTATATCCACAAGTTACACATCCACAACTTAATCACATCACATGGCCCCTCCTGGACCCATCCAAACAGTCAACAATCACAATTTAAAAAATTACAATTTAGTCTCTATAATTACCCATTTTGCAAAAACTAACCCAAATGAGCTTTAAAAATTCTAAAACTTTGCCCTGCCGTGTCACACCTTACCCCTCTGTAAGGCATAACATGATCCCGTAGAATACCTAATGAACTATCGAACTTCACCTACCGATAACTCATTAAGTACCCTACAAGGGATTTTAAAACAATTTTCTTACTTTTGATAAGTGGTGAGCATTTTCTAATAAGTACTTAAAACATTTAGTTAAAATTAAAACTAGTTAATATTTTTGGCCCATTTTATTTTTACGCAAATTTTATAAAAATTTTGACAGAGTTCCCTCTATATTTTGAGAAAATAGTTCTTCAAATACCTGTAAAAAAGCACTTCTAAAAATTTTTCTCAACAACTGCTTCAATTTCATACTTGATCTCAATCAATTTCTCAACACATTTATCAACTTTCAAATTTCAAATCCACTATCCAATGATCATCAAAATACTAGCAATCAATTTCATTCAAATTAAATAAAATAGTTCCATTCATATTTCATTAGAGACAAAACAATTTAGATACATCATTACAAAATTTACATTAAGAAAATTTCAAACTACAATATATATTACAACTTTATACAAATTTTATACAAACTGCTCAATACCCATTTTTACATGCCATACATTTATGTGCAATATACATCAAAAGAAATATTTACAGTTAGGGTATAAATTATACCCGAAGACTTTAAGCTGAATGACCCTCAATCTTTAGTAGCTCAGTCTGCTGCTCCTCCTCTAGTCTCTAAATCTGCGACAGCAATAAAAGCTATCGCTGAGTACTAGGACTCAGTGGTGCACAACATACTAAAATAATCTTTATGCAGAATATAAATCACATTTATTCAAAAATTTGACTAAACATGAGCATTAAACACAAAACATGAATTATGAAATTTTAATGCAAACCAAGTTCATTTCGAAGTATCAAAACACGTTTCATAAAACCCACAATTAGATCATGCCATTCGAAACAAATAGAATCTCAATAGTCAGAGGCTAAAGAGAAATCACATCACAAGGCTAGCTAGCTCAAATATATGGATATCCATTCACATCCTCTTCTACTAGCACACCTCAACACTTCTCCAGAGAAGGAATCAAAATTCGAAACTAATTACCTCCACTAGTCATGCTAGTGAGGTGTTCAAATATATGGTCATGACACTATGGTTTCAAAACTTATCTTAACAATTTGCTAAACATTGTCATTTCAAATATACATAATAACTTTCAACAATTTAGATCAAACATCATAAGAATGCCATAATCCAATATTTCACTTTATTCAAAACAGTATGCAAAAGATGATTATAAAAAGTATATGTTGTGCACAAACCTCAAGCGAGTCGCCTCTTGGCCTCGACTCAGTTCCTCGGGTTTCTTCCTGGTATTCTTTTCAACTGAAATATAAAATTTTATAATGTTTCAGTACTAGAACTTAACATAAATCCAAAATAAATTTAGCGTCATTTTTACCTAGCTCTAACGTGCTAAACTCGACGTTCTTGAAATTTTGCGTTGCGGGTTACTATTCACTACACTATTCAAGTCAAATTGTTGACTTTCTAAGGCTTAATAGGTATGGGAATTCCAAATTCACCCACATACCACATTTTGATCACCAAACTTGTTTGTTTTGGTCATTTTCTCAAAACTTTGGTCTTTTAGGCAAAATTGCCAAATTTTCAGTTTTGGTGTCCCTAGTTGTACTGTTTCATTGGTCAGTTTACTGTTGGAATTTGGCAAAACTTTCTTCATAGAAAATGTTCCTTATTGTCTTAAGTTTATTCTCCTTTTTGAATCACTCCAATTTGAGTTTTGTAGCTCAAGTTATAAGCAAATTACGTTTACTGTTCATGCTGCAGAATTTGGTTTTGCAGATTTGTTGATCCAACTTCATTCAGTAATTTGATCAAGTTAAGTTCATAATTTTGTCACGACCCAAAATTCTGAACCGTGACTGGCGCATAATTTAAGTATTCTTAAATCATGCAAGCCTTATCAGAGTATCTTGAATAAATATATTGTCACTTACTAATCAAAAAATAGACAAAATCCAAATAGACAAAATGCTGAATAAACATCATAAATATCCCATAAGTAAACTGCGGAGTCTCTACAGATTTCAATAAAAACTTAAACTGTTCAATAAACTAAACTAATTATTAGCCCGAGAAGACATGAATTCGGGCATACCATGAGAACAAATCAAAGTTGTCCCTCTCCGGAAAATGGACTGAATATTTGGATCAGCTGCAGAATTCTACTGATCTGAAACAGATAACAGACAGAGAAAACGTGGTTTGAGCTAGATGCTCAGTGAATGATAATTATAGCACATAACGGAATAGGAACAGGCAGACGCTTGATTAATTTCACAATAAATTTTCTATTCAATAAAATCATGCTCATGCTGTCAAAATCATTAATAAAATAACTTCATAAAACATATATATAAAATAAATTCATTCAATAAAAATTTTATGGTACAGTGCACCAGGGTGATGATACCCCACATCACCAAAGGCCAGATGGTAAGCGCGCTACCAGATATCAGATACTTTCCTCCTCCTTCACAGATATCAATGCATATGATACTAATGCAACCATAAACTACAATGATGTATGACTCAACAATGTAACCTAATACCGTGATAGTCCACACGGCGGGGCCAGATAACAGAAACAGATACTGGGCACAGGTACCAATTCAAAACAGAAAACCAATTTGTACAAATCAATCAAAATCAATAAAAAATTTCAGATATCAAATAATAACTGATAGTGCAATTCCAATAGTGTATTTCAATAATTTCAGAGAGTCGAATAAATCAAATCAATCTCAAATCAATTCAATAAAATCAAATCAATCTCAAATCAATTCAATAAAATTAAATCAATCTCAAATCAATTCAGCAACACATCGGTAAATTTTATAGTCAAATATCAATCAATATAAATACATTAAAGGCCTGTTCCCGGAATCCTAATGGGTCTAATACAGAGATAGTTGGCAAAATCAATTATTTAATCAAAATCGAGATAAAATTCAATAATAAAATAAAACTCTAGAAAATCACATATAAAATCATTGTTAAAATATTGATTTAAAATTTCATTTAATAACAACTTAATGCTAAGAAATTTTTAAAGGGACAAAAACGGTGCCATGTACTATAATTACCACTCACCTGGAACCTTCAAGACAATAATTATTTTCAATGGAAGAGAGACAATTTCAACTGACTGACTGAATATTCGAATCTCCTACACACCCAAAATATTAAAAGAAAAATATTAAATAATAATAAAATAAAATAACTTTAATATATATATATATATATATATATATATATATATATATATATATATATATATAATAATCAATTATTGTCCAACAGTAATTATGATCATTCCAATTCAATACTAATGATCAAAGAAAAAAATAAATAAATTCTAGGGTAGTTGTAACAAATCAATGAAAGAAAATAAAATCAAATCCATCCATTATTGAATAAAGAATGAGAATTTTTACCTTGAAAACAGAATCGAATGTGATGAATAGAGAAGTAAAAATCTAGGGATTCTCTGTTGAGAGTATTTGATAGAAAAGGAGGTGACAAATAGGTTTTGAGAGTAAAATTTAGCAGAAGAGATTATTAGGGTATATATATATTTCAAGAGTTCTATTAGGTGTAGAATGGGCTAAGAGTTATTATTGAACTGGGTTGTTCAAATTGCAGATATATATTTAATTTCAAAAATAATATATATATATCTAAAAATAAATAAGCAGACCATCAAATAAAAATATATATTTTTTTTATAAATATATTGAATTATTGTTAACTAATTAAAATAAAATAATAATAAATAATAATTGTATATGGGTTTTCACATACTTCCCCCCTTAAAAAAATTCGGTCCCCGAATTTGGATAGACAAAAATTCTAACCTGAAGAATCAAATAAATGAGGATATTTGGCTCGCATTTCAGATTCTGCCTCCCATGTGGCCTCACTACTTGAGTGATTATGCCACAAGACTTTGACCAAAGCCACTTCCTTAGATTGGAGTTTCCTAATTTGTCAATCTAAAATCTTTACTGGTTGCTCCTCATATGACATATCATCCCTAAATTGCATGGTTTGAGGTTGTAAAACATGAGATGGATCTGGTACATACTTCCTAAGCATAGAAATATGGAAAACTGGATGTACATGTGCAAAACCAGGTGGAAGGGCTAAACGGTAAGCAACTGCCCCAATTCTCTCCAAAATTTCAAATGGACCAACAAAACGAGGGCTAAGCTTCCCTTTCTTCCCAAATCTCATGATTCCTTTCATAGGGGAAACTCTCAGAAATACATGATCACCAATCATAAATTCTACATCTTTACGCTTAGGGTCAGCATAACTTCTCTGTCGACTTTGAGCAGTCAAAAGTCGATCACGAATTAGTCGAACCTTCTCTGAAGTTAATTGTATCAACTCTGGTCTAGTAAGCCTTCTTTCTCCAACTTCATCCCAACAAACGGGTGACCTACACTTTCGACCGTATAATGCCTCATATGGAGCCATCTCTATACTTGCCTGATAACTGTTATTATAAGCAAACTCCACTAAAGGCAAATGATGATCCCAATCGCCACCAAAATCCATAACGCATGCACGAAGCATGTCCTCTAATATCTGTATGGTCCTTTCTGACTGTCCATCCGTCTGAGGGTGAAAAGCAGTACTAAAGTCTACTCGTGTTCCTAAAGCTTCTTGGAATTTCTTCCAAAATCGAGAAGTAAACTGAGTACCACGATCAGAGATAATGGAAACTGGAACTCCATGAAGACTAACAATCTTGTTTATATACAACTGTGCAAGTTTAGCAAAGTCATATGTAGTCTTCACAGGAAGGAAATAAGCATATTTTGTCAATCTGTCCACTATCACGCAAATTGCATTGTAACCTCCTCGTGTACTAGGTAAACCCACAACAAAGTCCATGGCAATATGCTCCCACTTCCACTCAGGAATAGGCAATGGCTGAAGTAACCCATATGGTCTCTGATGTTCTGCCTTAACTTGCTGACAAGTCAAACATTTAGCAACAAAGTCTGTAACATCCCTCTTCATGCCACCCCATCAATAGTGCTCCCTTAAATCACGGTACATCTTAGTTGAACCTGGGTGTACTGTGTAAGCAGAATGGTGTGCCTCCTCCATGATTTCTCTTCTCAACTCATCAACATTGGGGACACAAAGTCTAGTGCCATAACGAAGAACTTCATCATCATTCAACATGAATCCTTGAGCTTGGCCTTTATGAATATTATCTATAATCTCACACAGCTGAGAATCCTTCTTTTGAGCAGCCTTAATTCGATCAATCAAGATAGGCCTAACTCGAAAATGTGCTAAGAATGATCCAACTATAATTTCAAACTCTACTCCCTGATCTAGCAACTCATGTAATTCACCAATCAAAGGCCTCATCTTGGTAGATATATGGGCTAAACTACCAGAAGACTTCCTGCTTAGAGCATCAGCCACTACATTAGCTTTTCCAGGGTGATACTGTATGGTGCAATCATAATCCTTCAGCAATTCTACCCATCTTCTTTGCCTAAGATTAAGATCACGTTGGTCAAAAATGTATTTGAGACTTTTGTGGTCAGTGAAGATTTCACAAGTCTCACCATACAGATAGTGCCTCCAGATTTTCAAAGCAAAAATTACTGCAGCCATTTCCAAATCATGAGTTGGATAATTCTGCTCGTGTCTTTTCAACTGACGAGAAGCATATGCAATAACCTGTCCATGCTGCATCAAAACACATCCTAAACCAATCCTAGAAGCATCACAATATACTACATAACCCCCTGATCCAGATGGAAGGGCTAACACTGGTGCTGTAGTTAAACGAGTCTTAAGCTCCTGAAAACTTTTTTCACAAGCCTCAGACCACTGAAATTTCACATTCTTCTGTGTCAACTTAGTTAAAGGTGCTGCAATACGAGAGAAGTCTTGAACAAACCGTCTATAATACCCTGCTAAACCCAAGAAACTACGAATCTCTGACACAGTTGTGGGTCAAGGCCAATGAAGCACTGCCTCAACTTTCTTCTTATCAACGGACACCCCATCCTTAGATACTGTATGGTCTAGAAAAGCCACGCTATCTAACCAAAACTCACATTTTGAGAACTTGGTATATAGCTTGTGTTCTCATAAGGTCTGAAGGACAATTCTCAAATGCTGCTCATGCTCCTCCTTACTCTTTGAGTATACTAGAATGTCATCGATGAACACTATAACAAATTGATCTAAGAAAGGCTTGAAAACTCTATTTATGAGATCCATAAAAGTGGCCGGAGCATTGGTAAGACCAAAAGACATTACAAGAAATTCATAGTGTCCATACCTAGTCCTAAAGGCTGTCTTAAGTATGTCTTCTTTCTTGACCCTCAATTGATGATACCCAGATCGAAGATCAATCTTGGAAAAATACTTTGCACCTTGAAGTTGGTCAAACAGGTCATCTATGCGTGGAAGAGGATACTTATTACGCACAGTTACCTTATTCAATTGCCTATAATCAATGCACATTCTTAAAGGCCCATCCTTCTTCCGTACAAATAACACAGGAGCACCCCATGGAGAAACACTAAGGCGAATAAACCCCTTATCTAGTAGGTCCTGTAGTTGCTCCTTCAACTCCTTAAGTTCTGCGGGTGCCATACGATAAGGTGGCATAGATATGGGCTCAGTTCCAGGAACTACATCTATACCGAACTCTACCTCTCGCTCCGGGGGTAAACCTGATAAATCTTCTGGAAACACATCAGGAAACTCCTTAACCACTGCAACATTCTCCAAACCTGCATCATTCTCCAAACCTGCATCTTCTACCTGAACATCTCTAACATAAGCTAGATACCCTTTACACCTCTTTTGCAATAATCGTCTGGCACTCACTACAGAGATAAGATTACTAGAGACCATACTGCGATCTCCCTGAAATTGAAATTCTGCCTCCCCAGGAATTTTAAAGAGTACAACTTTATTATGACAATCCAATGAAACGTGATAAGTGGCTAACCAATCCATGCCTAAAATCACATCAAACTCAAACATATTCAAAGAAACAAGATCTGCAGCTAATTCCCTATCTCCAATGTGAACTATACATCCCCTATACACCATATCAGTGTCTATTGCATCCCCCATAGGTGTTGATACAGATAAAGGATACTCTAACAAAGTAGGTGGTGTACTAAATCTCATGGAAAAGTATGGAGAAACAAATGAATGACTGGAACCAGGATCAAACAGTACTCTAGCATCAAATGAGCAAATAGGAAGTATACCTGTCACTACTGCATTAGATGCCTGAGCATCCTGCTGAGTCAAAGCAAAAACTCTAGCTTGACCTCTACCACCAGATGTCTGTCCCTGAGTTTGAGCAAATCCTCTACCACCAGAACCTCTACCACCAGAACCTCTAGCACCATGTCCACGACCACCAAAACCCTGATTTCTACCACTATACTGTGAAACTTGTTGAACCTGAGAGGGAGCAGAATGTGTTGCTTGACCAGCACCCTGAGTTGTCTCACTAGTAGGACAGTCCTGCTCACTGTCCCAGGCCCACAACCAAAGCATGCTCCAGTGACCCAATGACAAGTGCCCTTATGTGGCTTACCACAATGATGACAAAGAGTGGTAATAGGCTCAGTGCTAATCTGGTTCTACCGAGCATTCCCTGTATGTGTCCTCTGCTCACATCCCTGACCAACTCCAGATTGATGTGCCCTATTGCCAACTGTAGACTGAGAACCCTGCTTATTATCCTGATAAGAGCCCTAATGACTTTGTCCTTTGTTTAATTGATTACCTTGACTATCTTTCTTAAACCGCTTGCGCTGCTCAAGAGCCCAACGTTCATCATCATACATCTCCATCTGTCTAGCCCGATCAACCACCTCCTCATATTTAGGTAGTCGTAAAGGAGCCACACAATCAATTAGCCTGTCTCGTAAGCCCCTTTCAAACCTACGAGCCTTCTTCTCCTCATTTGGAATCAAGTGTTTACCAAAACGGGATAATTTTGTAAACTTCATCTCATACTCTGTAACTGTCATTTTACCTTGCTTCAAGGTTTCAAACTCCAAGGCCTTAGCCTCTTGAACACTAGGAGGGAGAAATCGCTCCAAGAAGAGAGAGTGAAATTCAGGCCAGAGGATAGAACCTTCAGGTCTCCCATTCTTCTTAGAGATATACCACTCACGAGCAACTCCCTTAAGCTGATTTCCTGCCAACATCACCATCCTAGCACTACTGCAACCCATAGTGTCATAACACCTCTCCATGTCATCTAGAAAATCTAAGGGATCAGCTAATGCATCCTCTCCAGTGAACTCCTTTGGTCTTAGCTTGAGAAAATCTATAGAGTCAAGGAATCGAGCCCTATCCTGAGCTGGTGCTAAAGTAGAGCCAACCACTGGTTGCTGTGGTTGAGTTGTAAGGTACTCAGCTATAGTATTAATAAAGACGATTCACCGCATGTAATCCCAGCCAGATCTCAAGCATAAGAATTTGACCAGCCCTAGGTGCTTGAGCTGCAGTAGCTAATTGGAATGGTTGTGCCCCAGTCTTAGCCATAGGCGTCTGTTCAGATGTCTGATTAATAGTTTGAGGTGGTACCTCCCCTGTTGGATCAAGGTTTGCACCATTAAGACCCTTGGCCTTATTAATTCATTTTAATAAACAAGCATTAAATTTGAAAATGTGAGCCAAATTAAGACAGGCAAAAAAGTACGAAGGACGCAGATATCTGAAGCAATGATAAACTGAAAAGACGTTAAGGATCCTATACTCCGCAAGTTTACTAGACCTCAACCGAGCTCTGATATCAACTTTGTCACGACCCAAAATTTTGAATCGTGACCGGCGCATAATTTAAGTATTCTTAAATCATGCAAGCCTTATCAGAGTATCTTGAATGAATAAATTGTCACTAACTAATCCAAAAATATACAAAATCAAAATAGACAAAATTCTGAATAAACATCATAAATATCCCATAAGTAAATCATGAGTCTCTACAGATTTCAATAAAAACTTAAACTGTTCAATAAACTAAACTAATTATTAGCCCGAGAAGACATGAATTCGGGCATACCATGAGAACAAATCAAAGTTGTCCCTCTCCGGAAAATGGACTGACTATTTGGATCACCAGAATTCTACCGATCCAAAAGGATAATGCATGAGAAAACGTGGTTTGAGCTAGATGCTCGATGAATGATAATTATAGCACACAACGGAATAGGAACAGTGACGCTGATTAATTTCACAATAAATTTTCTATTCAATAAAATCATGCTCATGCTGTCAAAATCATTAATAAAATAACTTCATAAAACATATATATAAAAGAAATTCATTCAATAAAAATTTTATGGTACAGTGCACCAGGGTGATGATACCCCACATCACCAAAGGCCGGATGGTAAGCGCTACGGATATCAAATACTTTCCTCCTCCTTCACAGATATCAATGCATATGATACTAATGCAACCATAAACTGCAATGATGCATGACTCAACAATGCAACCTAATACCGTGATAGTCCACACGGCGGGGCCAGATAACAGAAACAGATACTGGGCACAGGTACCAATTCAAAACAGAAAACCAATTTGTACAAATCAATCAAAATCAATAAAAAATTTCAGATATCAAATAATAACTGATAGTGCAATTCCAATAGTGTATTTCAATAATTTCAGAGAGTCGAATAAATCAAATCAATCTCAAATCAATTCAATAAAATCAAATCAATCTCAAATCAATTCAATAAAATCAAATCAATCTCAAATCAATTCAATAAAATCAAATCAATCTCAAATCAATTCAGTAACACATCGGTAAATTTTATAGTCAAATATCAATCAATATAAATACATTAAAGGCCTGTTCCCGGAATCCTAATGGGTCTAATGCAGAGATAGTTGGCAAAATCAATTATTTAATCAAAATCGAGATAAAATTCAATAATAAAATAAAACTCTAGAAAATCACATATAAAATCATTGTTAAAATATTGATTTAAAATTTCATTTAATAACAACTTAATGCTAAGAAATTTTTAAAGGGACAAAAACGGTGCCATGTATTATAATTACCACTCACCTGGAACCTTCAAGACAATAATTATTTTCAATGGAAGAGAGACAATTTCAACTGACTGACTGAATATTCGAATCTCCTACACACCCAAAATATTAAAAGAAAAATATTAAATAATAATAAAATAAAATAACTTTAATATATATATATATATATATATATATATATATATATATATATATATATATATATATATATATACACGACGGGATGGGACGGGACGGATTTGCAGTGGGCAGTTATACCTTTATATATATATATATATATATATAAAACATGATGAATGGGATAAACTGATGAATGCGAATAGATGGGACGGAACAGGAATGGGATAAACTGATGAACGGGACAGGAGGAATATATATATATATATATATATATAATAATTAATTATTGTCCAACAGTAATTATGATCATTCCAATTCAATACTAATGATCAAAGAAAAAAATAAATAAATTCTAGGGTAGTTGTAACAAATCAATGAAAGAAAATAAAATCAAATCCATCCATTATTGAATAAAGAATGAGAATTTTTACCTTGAAAATAGAATCGAATGTGATGAATAGAGAAGTAAAAATCTAGGGATTCTCTATTGAGAGTATTTGATAGAAAAGGAGGTGACAAATAGGTTTTGAGAGTAAAATTTAGCAGAATAGATTATTAGGGTATATATATATTTCAAGAGTTCTATTAGGTGTATAATGGGCTAAGAGTTATTATTGAACTGGGTTGTTCAAATTGCAGATATATATTTAATTTCAAAAATAATATATATATATATCTAAAAATAAATAAGCAGACCATCAAATAAAAATATATATTTTTTTTATAAATATATTGAATTATTGTTAACTAATTAAAATAAAATAATAATAAATAATAATTGTATATGGGTTTTCACAAATTTGGTCTAATTTTCTTCATATGAAATGTTATACCATATCTTAGGTTTCCATCGGTTCAAGAATCGCCTAAATTGGAGTTTTCTAGAGAGATTTATAGCCATTGAAACTTTACTGTTCAAATGGCAAAACTGCAGTCTGCAGATTTAGTGACCCAAATTGGCTCAGTAATTTGATTGGGTTAATGGCATAATTTGGGTTGGTGTTCTTCATGAAAGTTTTAGGTCTATATCTCATCTAACCACTGGTAAAATTTCAGGTCATTTTGACCTGCCTAGCTCGAGTTATGACCAAATGAACAAACATTGTTCATTTGGTCAGGTTATGCAGGGCAGCCTGCGATTTCTCAACTTCGGTCACTTTGTTCACTAGGTTTTAGTCACTTTTTGGGCAGGCTTCCTAAATGAAAATGATGTCATTTAGTGCCTATTTTCATCCCCAATTGATCCCATATCCATTGGACTTGTAAAATTTCATTTTTGGTCCCTCAAAGGAAATTTTGGTCATGCTGTCAGCACATGACTTTATCTAATCTGAATTGACTTTTAATTCCAACACTTCTAACACACCTCATTTGGTCACAAATGGCCATTTTTCACTTCACATTAGGTCAAATATATCATTTACCAATTTCTCCAAAATTTTTGCCTCAAAACCCTAGGTTTCAAACCCTAACCACACTAATTCATTGTAATTAACTAATTCAAAGCATATAAACACAATCTTTCAACTCATTCAAGCATCTTAACATGTTTAACTCAATCAAACTCATGCAAATCACTCTCCCCTCCCTGCTGGATGAATTTCAGTTTAGTCCCTCACACATTTTTTTTTTATTTTAAGTTTATTTACAAGTAATTCAAGCTAAAAACACAACAATTAATCTCAAACTTTCAATTTGATGTGCTTACCTCAACTTTGATATCCAATCTTCAATTTTTCTCCTCTTTTCTTCTTTCTTTCTTGTTAAATTTCTTTCTCAAGGGAAGGGAATAAGGTTTTATGGAGTGATTATGGAAGAAGTTGGGATTTGGTAAGGGTTTTAAAGCTTGAAGACAAGCTTTAATGGAGGTTTAACTATGGAGATATGAGGGAGAGGGAAAGTGACGTTTTGAAGAAGAAGACTTGTGTTTTATTTTTTTTTCTTTTCTTTCTCTATGTCTTTTGTCTTATGAAAGATCCAAAAATCCATTTAATCAAATTATTAATTATGGGATTTATGGCATCATGCATGATGTCATGCATGATGTCATTTCCTACACCTTTTTCATTTTCCTTCTTTTTTTTTTTTCTATTAGTTCTTTAATTTAATTTTCGATTCCGAAATTTTCTTTTCTCCAATTTTATTTGACAGTTAGGTCAGGAGTCAGCTCTCGGAGTCAATTGACCAAATTGCCCCTCGCCGGTTCATTCCGGTTTGCAATTAATTTCATATTTCTTCCGGCTCCCTGACCTAATTATTTGACTGGCTTAACAGTTATTTTTTGTGATTTTCTCTTTTTCACTGTGTTTATAAGGGTCCTAAGGACCGCAGCGTGTAACACCCCAAAATTTTAAATTTTATGAGCATTTTTGGTATTTTAATTTTATTTAAATTTTAGGAATTTTTTTGAGATTTTTCGGATTTTAAAAATCGGGTTCGATTTTTCGAAAATATAAACTTTGATGATTTTTAAAAATTAATTTAAAGACCACGTGGCAAAACTAAAAATATATTTGGAGTCTACGTATTTTTCTGAGTTTTCTAGAATTTTTTCGGAATTTTTGGACCTCGTTTTCGGTCCCGAGGCAGAGTAAAAATTCAAAATTTTATATCTTGAATCGGACCGGCCAAATCAAATCGGATCGGATCGGACCGGTCAAATCAGACCGGCCTTTTCCTTTTTCTTCTTTCCTTCCCCGCGCGCGTCGACCTCTCTTCCTTCTCTCTCTCTTTTCTCTCTCCTCCTGCCGCCACGGCCACCACCCTCCACCCCACAGGCCGGCGCGCCTCCCAGCCTCCCCAGCCAGCCGGCCGCCTCCCCAAACGACCGGAAAACACGCGCGAACTCCCTCCCTCGCGCGCGCAGCGTTTCGGCTTCCCCGGCCAAAATCCGGCTGATCCGGCCACCAATTGGATCGGATTTTGTGTCTAAAATCATCTACTCGGCGAGAGCTTTCCATAGACACCAAGAACGCCGAAATCCATCGAGCGGTTTGTCCAATTTTTGCTCGGGAAGTTTTTAGCCTATTTCGACTTTTGGGCTAGATTTCTCGAAAACCGTGAATCCCACGAGAAAACCGAGAGTACCAGAGCGCTCCACACGTCGAGAGCTTCGCGGGGATGTAAATTTCAAAATTTTCTGACACCGTTTTTCGATGGGTCCCACGGAACTTCGCAGTGTTTTTCCGAGCATTAAATGAGCTTAGAAAATTCTGAAAAATTTATGTACTAACCCCCGTGTTATGGGCTTCCTGTAGGTATCCTCAATTCCCGGAAATTCGACAGTTGTCCGGGTCTGTGAATTTTCGGCTAGACAGACCCGTTACCGGAAAAGTCTCCGAATTGGATTGAGGTTTTGGCTATCCCCCCATTGTCAGACGTCCCGAGCGCGTCCGCAAAGTCGGAATCGGCAAAGGTAAATCCGAACCTTGCTTTTTCGTAATTTTCTAGTGCTTAAATAGGATTAAAAATCCATAAAATATTCGTGGTAGCTTAGAAAATTATGATTCTTTTTGCAATAGCCTAGTAATATTGCTAAGGACCGCGGGGCAAAGTTTTAGAATTTTTAGAGCTTATTTGGGCAGTTTTTGCAAAAATGGTCAATTATAGGGACTAAATTGAAATTTTACATGTTGTGATGGATGATTGATTTGGTGGGCCCAGGAGGGGCTGTGTGATGTGATTGAGTTGTGGACATATGGATTGTGAATATAGAAGTGTGTTTTGAGCCCTTTTGCAGGTTGGGTAGGTCCTAGGTATAGGGGAGACTCTGCCGGATTTTCGGCACGACTTAGGACGTATTGGTCTTTTTCTTTATTTGTATCGAGTCAAATTTATTAAATGATTGTAATAAAATTGTCAGGTGAGCCGGGACAGCATTCTTCCTCCGCCCAGCCGCCTCAGTGACCATCGTCAAGTCTGTGAGTAAAATATTAATTTTAACTGTAATTTCGATATTATTATATGTTTAAGCATGCCCATGCATCACTTATATGCATATATTTATGTAGTTAAACTCTAGGCACGACTTATGTTGCATTGATAACTGTTGAAGTGCCATGGATGTTGTTGTGGTAATTTGGAGCAGTGTGCGTGCGTTGGCGTGCGTGTGATGTGGTGTGGACTATGGATAGGACGGGTAGTCACGGCTTGAGTTCTTCGCTGGGACCCTCGATTTGGTTTATTAAGCGAAAGTCCGGCTTGAGTTCTTCGCTGGCACCAGGTTGGATTTAAGAGAGCTGTATAGGGGATCAGCTCCCATATATTATGATTGATGCTACAGGGTGCGTGAGTGCTCCAAATTACCTTTTTGATGTTATGATGTGAAAATGTTGTTGATGTTGCATTTCACTCTATAGGGTGCATTAGTTTTAGATAGTTATAGAGATTATGGTTAAAATTGATATTTTACTCTCTGAGTCGAACGCTCACTCCTGTTCAATATTTTTCCAGGCCACAGGAGGATATTTTTGAGGTTAACCTGCTTCCTTTCCTCGCAGGTTGTTTATTAATGTTTGTGTAATTTTATTAACTCGTAATATTTCTGCATGTGTTAAAAGTATTTATTTGATTTTGGTCTGTAATATTATTATCATGTTGGACCTGTAAACATATAATGATATGTATGTTTGATGGACTGGATGAGGAAGCTGAGCTGCCATATGTTTTTATGATGATATGAGTATGTGGAGGGTGAGCTGAGCTCCCCAATTGAGTATTTACTGTGTTTACAGGTCGGGTGAGTCAAAAACTCCCCGTTGATAGGTCTATTTTATGGCCGGACTCTGTCCGGTTGATTTCTTGATGTTGGGCCCAAATGGGCCTTCGAGTTGGGTTAGTGAATAGTTAGGCTTACTACGGGCCTCGGGGGCTTTAGGCTGGCCCAGGTCCTAGTGCCGGTCCGGCCCATAGCTTGGGTCGTGACAAATGCGGTATCAGAGCTTAGGCTCCAGATTCTTAGGGAATGTTTGTCTAAAGTGTTGGGAAGAGTCTACTAGGAGTCACATGCGGAAAAATAGGGTCCACATTCGTCTTGCATTGTCATCTTTGCTTCTAGTTTCTGCTCCATATATTGTGTATAAATATGAGTCTATAGAGCTGTGTAATGTGCAGTTTTGAATTTTGTGGGCTAATGCTGCTGAATTTCAGGAAAATGCGTAGAAGCAGGAGAGCTGCCACTGCACCAGAACCAGATGTGCCGGACGAGGTGTCGGCACAGGATGAGGCGCCTGCCCCGAGGAGGCGGGGTAGGAGGCCTAGAGCTGCTCAAGTAGAGGAGCAGCCACCCCCAGTACAGGATCAGTCCTTTATGACACAGGGTCCCATGGACCCCATGGCAGCTACTCTCGCTGGGTTGCAGAGAACCATCGATATGATGGCACAATATATGGTCCACCCTCCACAGCAGCAGCAGTCCACCGCACCAAGAGGAGAACCTTACAAACAGATCATCAATTTTAAGAAGTTGGTGCCTGGTACTTATGATGTGTCAGACGATGCATATCGGTTTTTGGATTCCTGCAGACAGGCAGGAACAGAATTACAGTTGACTGATAGAAGACTGATAGAGTGTATGCAGCATGTCATGGGGCCTATGCCTAGACAATGGATGAATGACTACGTGTTACCCCGGATGGAGGGTTTGACATGGGCTCAGTTTGTGGAACTTTTTATCAATAGGTTTGTGCCAGAAAGCTTCAGATATCAAAAGCAGTGGGCCTTTGAGGCCTTAAGACAGAATGGCAGGTCTGTAGATGAATATGCTACAGAATTTCTGGAATTGAGCAGATATGCCCCTGCAGCAGTAGCTACAGAAACTATGAAGGTGAAGAGATTCCTAAAGGGGCTTGACAGGAGGTATGCGAACCTAGCCATGATGTCTGATCAGTCTTTTGACGTGGTAGTTGATCGAGCCAGACAGATAGAGATTAGCTATGCTGCGGATGACAGCGGGAGAGCAAAGAAAAACAGAGCAGAGGGTTCCTCAGGTGTCCCTTCCATGGGTACTCCGGACAGTGGTGGCCAGAGTAATTACAGAGGAAAAAGTAGGAACAAGAAGAGTGGTTTTAGACACAAACCTCGAGGATTCAGACCAGGGTATGGATCCAGCAGTGGTCACAGTTCAGGGTACAGCAGTTCTGGGTCTGGTTCAGGATCCTCCTTGGCACCTTGTGCACAGTGTGGAAGAGGACATTCAGGACCTTGTTTGATGGGATCAGGAGTATGCTTCAGGTGTGGCCAACCAGGTCACTTTGCTAGAGAATGCCCCGTTTTCAGTGAGCCACAGATGGGGTCACAGGGTTCTGTTGCAAATGTTCCTCGTCGATTGTATCCGGTACTTCCAACATGGCAGCGATCGATTCGGCCAACAGGCGAGGACAAGGGGGACGTGGATTTGGAGGCGATCAGAGGTAGAAGTCGATGTCGTGGTTACGCCACTCGGGGTAGGGGTCAAGCTCGGGTTTTCACCACGACCCACGGGATGCTCGAGCTTCCAATGCGGTTGTGGCGGTGTATTCTTCCAGTACATTCTTATGAGGCTCGTGTTTTGATAGATCCAGGTGCTACGCACTCATTTGTCTCCCCTGTGTTTGCCATGAGGTTGGGTAGAAACCCTACAACTTTAGAGTGCCCTTTGTCAGTAGCTACCCCACTTAGCGACAACATAGATGTAGATATGATTTTTCCGAGTAGCCCAGTAGTAGTGGATGGAAAGATCCTCCCAGCAGACTTGGTTCCTTTACCAGTAATGGATTTCGATGTAATCTTGGGGATGGATTGGTTGGCAACTCATTATGCCACTTTAGACTGCAGGAACAAAAAGGTTTATTTCCACATACCTGGTGTGGAAGAGTTTAGCTTTGATGGTGACAGGAGCGTGGCTCCATATAATTTGGTGTCAGCAATTATTGCTAGAAAAATATTGAGGCGTGGATGCCAAGGGTATTTGGCATTGGTGAGAGATACATCTGTAGAAGGTGTCAGCATGGAAAATGTTCCTGTTGTTAGAGAATTTATGGATGTCTTCCCAGAGGAGCTTCCAGGGTTGCCACCAGGAAGGGAAATAGAGTTTTGCATTGATGTAATTTTATTAACTCGTAGAATTTCTGCATGTGTTAAAAGTATTTATTTGATTTTGGTCTGTAATATTATTATCATGTTGGACTTGTAAACATATAATGATATGTATGTTTGATGGACTGGATGAGGAAGCTAAGCTCCCATATGTTTTTATGATGATATGAGTATGTGGAGGGTGAGCTGAACTCCCCAATTGAGTATTTACTGTGTTTACAGGTCAGGTGAGTCAAAAACTCCCCGTTGGTAGGTCCATTTTATGGCCGGACTCTGTCCGGTTGATTTCTTGATGTTGGGCCCAAATGGGCCTTAGAGTTAGGTTAGTGAATAGTTAGGCTTACTACGGGCCTCGGGGGCTTTAGGCTGGCCCAGGTCCTAGTGCCGGTTCGGCCCATAGCTTGGGTCATGACACAGCATCACTTTTTACGGTTCGAAATTTGAGTTTAAAACGGCTTCGCAGTCTTTCCCGAGAAGGTCACCCATCGCTGTGACTCTCGGCTCGTTTAACTTTTTCTGTTCTGTTTTTCTTATTTATACTCAACTATTTGAACATTACTAATTATTTGTGTTTATGGCTTCTCTAGTTGTCTTAAGTGTGGTTCTAATCTCCTTAATTGTCCAGACCGACTCTGATCACTGGAACAGTAAAATATACCAGGCTATGCAAATGGGGGTGTTACACGCCGTCTTTAGTAATATTATTAAGCTAATTCAAAAGGAATTATATTTTTCTAACTTATCATAAATATTTTACAGATTTTTAATCGAAATCAGGTACTAGATAATTAAGAAAAAATAGGGTTCGGGTATACATATGCTAATTTCGACTTTTAGGACGCGTCCGGAATATCTGAAAACGGTGGGGTAGCCTATAATTTCAATCTAATTCTGAAACTTTTTCGGTAGCCTACTTGTCCGACCCAAAAATGCAGACTTGAGTAACTGTTGAATTTTCATGAATTAAAAGTACTTACGCGAAGCCCATAACACGGGGGTCAGTATATAATTTTTACAGAATTTTCTAAACTCATTTAATGCTCGGAAAAACACTGCAAAATTTCGCGGGACCCATCAAAAAATGATGTCGAAAAAATTCAAAATGGCTACTGCTGCGAAGCTCTTGTCGAGTGGAGCACTCCGATACTCTCGGATTTTTGGTGGGGTTGATGATTTTCTAGAAATCTAGCCCAAAAATCAAAATGGGCTAAAACTTCCTGAGCAAAACTTGGACAAATCGCTAGATGGATTTTTGTGTTATTGATGTCTATAGAAAGCTTTCGAAGTGTAGATGTATTTTGAGATAAGACTCGGTTCGATTGGTGGCCGGATTTGCTAGAATCGACCTGGGAAAATGAAGAGTCACGCGCGCGAAGGGAGAACTTTGGCGAGACTTTCCGGCCAGTTGGGGTGTCGACCGACGGCGAGGAGGCATTATGAAGGTGCACCAACGATCGAGGAAGGCTAGGGCGGTGGCTGGCAGGCGAGGGGAGGAGGGAGGAGAGAGAAAATGGAGAGAAAAGTAAGGGTGTCAGGCGCGCCAGGGAGGAGAGGGAAGAAAAAGAAAAGGCTGGTTTGATTCGGCCGGTCCGATCCGATTCTGTTTGATTTGATCGGTTCGATTCAGGATATCCGAAATTAAATTTTTACTCTGTCTTGGGATCGAAAATGAGACTCAAAAATTTCAAAAAAAATTATAGAAAACTCAGAAAAATTCTTTAGGTCTAAATATATTTTTAGTTTTACCATGTGGTCTTTAAATTAATTTTTAAAAATCATCAAAGTTTTATATTTTCAAAAAATTGAACCCGATTTTAAAATTTCGAAAAATTTCAAATAGTTTTTCCAAAATTTAAATAAAATAAAATATTAATAGTTACTCATAAAATAATAAATTTAAAAATTATGGATATTACATTGCATCTTATATTATTAATATATAATTGAAAGTAATGTTAACGATATCTAATTTGAATTCCATCGAGTTTATTTGATTTTTATATTTAAAATCTGGAAATTTGTGTATTTAGTCATTGAATTTTGACCAACGTTATAACTTGATTGATATATTTTAAAAATTGTATGATTTAGTCTTTTAATTATGATTCCATCAAAATTAGAGTTCTTTCTGTCTAATATTGCTATTAGGTTAAATGAAAAAATAAATATATCATTTATTAAAATAAGAAAATTTTATTATTTCGAAAGAATTTTGACTAATATTATGATTTGATTCTTATATTTTAAAATTAAATAATTTAGTCCCTCTCTTATATTTTTCTTTTAATTAAAATTAATTATCATTAAATAAATTAATTATTTCTATTATATAAAATGAATTCAAGAAAAAATTTTAATAAGAACAAAGTTAATCAGAAAAAATTCTAATAATTTTAATAATTTTCAAATACAGAGTCAAGTTATAATATTAGTCAAAACCTAAAATCAATTAATAAATCTCTCTTAATTAATAAAGGGTAAATTTATATTTTCATTTAAACCAATAACAATAATGAAAGGAAGGATATCTAATTTTGACAAACGCATAAGTAAATAATTAAATCATTCAATTTCTGAAAGGTCTAGTAATCTAGTTGGCATCACTGGATCTGTTATAGGCCTGAGCCCAAAGATAAGATCTAGTGGATTATGGCCCAATGTAGTTTGCTGCACCATCTTCGCTCTTCACCCTATACTCCCACTCGTCTGCCCGGCTCTCTCTGGTGCTCTCCCTCACACGTCCTTGGGAAAGGAGTCGCCACAGTTTCAAACCTCGACCTTTCTCACTGAGAAGCTTGCACAGGTCGGAATATTGGTGGTATCGGCATGAAACCTTCCGGTCATTTTTACCGGATTGGCACGAGATCATCAACTTTGGATTTAACACAAAACCCGCGAAATCCAGGCGACCCAGTAAAATATTTGGCCATCTTCGCGAAGTCGTTGCTATAGAGTTTCATTGATGGCGTGGGGTTGCCGATGAACCTCCTATTATTCAATACCCGGCCTTTCAGGGTTCGAGCCTCCACGATAGTCATTGCCCATTTTCACGCTCACTCTCGAGGAGGATTTCGCCCCTTCCCTGGCAGAGAGGTAATAAAAAATCACGAGGCTTGGTTTGTTAAAGTTGTAGCTACCCTTTTTGTTCGTTCACGTTCTTTGGATGCTTGTTTGGGGTATTTGTGTGAGAATTTGACCCCTGTGATAGCATTCGAGGTAATTAAGCGGTTTTATAATCCAAAAGTGGGTTTAAAGTTCTTGGAATTCAGTAGATTGAATTTGAGTCTTATTCATTCGTTTTCGACTTACAATTGGCTTATGAGGTCTTTATGTCAAATGGGTCTCTATGATTTGGCGAAAATGGTGTTTGATTACATGAAGAGTGATGGGCATTTGCCTGATGGTACACTTTTAGGATTTTTGGTAACTTCATTTGTGCAGGCAGGCAAGTTTGATCTTGCCAGGAAACTGTTTGCTGACGTTCAGGCTGAGGAGATTGGGATTAGTTTGTTTGTTTATAATAGTTTGTTAAATGAGTTGGTTAAACGGAATCAAGTAAATGAGGCTATTTGCTTGTTTAAAGAGCATTTGGCATTGCAATCTCCTCCTGATACTTGGACCTTCAATATTCTTATCCGAGGTCTCTGCAGAGCAGGTGAAGTTGATAGGGCTTTTGAATTTTTAAATGATATGGGGAGTTTTGGTGGTTTACCTGATGTTGTTACATATAACACTCTGATAAGTGGATTGTGTAGGGTTAATGAATTAGATAGAGCGTGTGACCTATTGAAGGAAGTTCAGTCTAGAAAAGATTGTTCACCTGATGTCGTCACTTATACATCTATTATATCTGGGTTTTGCAAACTGGGTAAGATGGGGGAAGCCTCAGTTCTTTTTGAAGAGATGATTAGGTCTGGGATTAATCCCAATGTAGTAACTTTTAATGTTCTTATTGATGGCTTTGGCAAGAATGGTGACATGGTTGCAGCGGAAGCCATGCATGAAAAGATGGTTTCTTTTGGTTGTGTACCTGATGTAGTTACCTTCACTTCCTTGATTGATGGTTATTGTAGAACCGGACAAGTTCACCTGGGTTTGAAGAGATGGGATGCCATGAAAGGAAGAAATGTATCTCCAAATGTTTATACTTACGCTGTTCTTGTTAATGCTCTATGCAAGGAGAATAGAATTCATGAAGCTCGTGGCTTTTTAAGGCTGTTGAAGTGTAGTAATGTCATTCCAAAACCATTTATATACAACCCTGTGATTGATGGATATTGCAAATCTGGGAATGTGGATGAGGCAAATGTGATTGTGACAGAAATGGAGGAAAAGAGATGCAATCCTGATAAAGTGACATTTACCATACTTATTATCGGACATTGTATGAAAGGGAGAATTCGTGAGGCAATTGACATTTTCAATAAGATGTTAGCAATTGGTTGTGCTCCAGATAGCATAACTGTTAGGTCATTGGTATCTTGCCTACTGAAGGCTGGGATGCCTAATGAAGCCTTTCACATTGTACAAAGGTCACCAGAGGACCTCAATTTGAGTTTTTCATCTTTCAGAGCTACTATTCCTTTGAGAACAAATGCAGACATCCCAGTGGCTGCTTGAAAGAAGGTTAGTGCACAATTGGTATACATTTGTTTGACCGAGCAATCAAACAAGGTCCTGCCATCTCATGCACCCCAAATTGTAGGATGAATTCCAGACAGTTTCAGTCAGTAAGTGCTTTGTTCTTTTTAAACTTTTAGTAAGATCAACAACAAAATTTTTCCACTGTACTCCAAAAAAAATAAAGCTGGTACTAATACCGTTGGACTTGTATGTATGTATGTATGTGTTCTTCCTTCTGCAAGTTACTTCTAGTATTCATTTTTGTTCTTATCCTTGAAGCAAAGTCTACTTTTGGGTATCTTCGTTACTTTCTCTTGCTATTCACTAAGTTCACAATAACTATTTCCAATTTACTAGTAAATTTCTTATTATAGGTGCTCTCCAAGGTTTTAAAAAAAAGGGTGCTTTGTTGTGTCAAATGTTTAAAATAGCTGATTGTTATCAGGTGTTGTTTGTCGTTGATTGTATATATTGTTTTAGTACATGAATAAGCCAAATGGAGGACTCTACTAGTGTATGGCTGTATGCATCATCGACTCATCGCTTGTACTGAATTATAAGATAGTAGAAATGAATTCAGCAAAAGGGGATGAAGAAATACAAAAGAAAGTGTATTGAGAAAAAAATAAAAGAAAATAAAGAGAGATTTCCTCGTAGGGTTGTTGAGAGCATAATTATGGTTAAAAAATTTTTAGTTTTATTGTTCAAATTAGGGGAGAGCATTCGGTCGGTTTGGTTTCGAACCGAACCGAATACCAAAAACCAAAAAATCGAATCACTTAAAAATGTAAACCGAACCGAACCAATTATTTAAGGATAATCGAACCGAACCAAACAGAAAAATAATGGGTCGGTTTAGTTTCGTTGCGTTAAACCGAAAATATTAGAATTTTTATTCTTTAGGCTGATCTTATGCATCTTGGGCCGGGCTTATACATCTTGGGCCTTGAGGCTTATGCATCTTGGGCTGAAAAATTATTTGGGTCATTTCACTATTCGGTTTTATTGGTTTAAATCGATAAAAAACCGTACCGAAAACTGAACATATTAAAAATTTCAAACTGAACCGAACCGATAAAACTAAAAAACCGAACCGATTGAACTGAAATGGCTTGGTTCGGTTCACACCGAAAACTCCATAGGCCTAGTTCAAATTACCCAACCAATTTTAGATGCAAGATTTTACAATTTTTTCCCTAAAAGAGAAAGAACTGGAGCACATACCACAATAAGATCCTTGTAAAAAGTCACTACTTGTAAATAGAAACCACCACCAGAACTTCATGGAAGTTTTCAACCTGCTATTGGCAGTATTACTATTAGCCCCCCATTGCTTCACTACAAATTGTTTGCTGACTAACAAGAAACATCAGTAATTTTTGAAGGCATTGCCTACTTCTAAGTTGAGCAATGTGGGGAATGCAATAAAGCAACTACTAAACCTTGACCTTTTGTCTTTCTGATGCTTACAAACAGGTGCTAGAGTTTTTAAATGCAGTTACGGTTTCATTTTTCTTGGTTTATGAACCATTTTAGTGAAGTGAGTCCATAAGTAATTATTGCACATTTTTTAGGTTTTTGCTTGTTAGTTAATTGTATGCTTTAATTTGTCTCTTTTTTTAAGAATTTTACAAAGAGAAATTGAATATCTAGAATAGAGACAATGTCTCCGACTCTCTGGTTAATGATATGCTATAATACCAATGTGTATGTTTCTAGAAACTGAATTTAATTGATGGCTTTGATGGATGTTGATTTTGCGATACTAATGTGTGGTTTTGAGTTGTTAAAACCTCCAAGTGGGGCCTTTGCCAAAAGTTTTGGATACCCTAATTCATGTCACTATATACTGCCAATAGTTCTTTTGCACCAACCAATAGTCGCTGTAACATATTTTCATTTGAAGGTTGCAGGTTGCAACAAAGATTTGTTGCTTGAAGAAATTTCATGTTTTTTGCTTCGATATAGTCTCAGCTGGTTCACTTGGCAACAGTTGAGATGTTGCGGCTGCAAGAAGTTCTTGGTTTGGCTAAGGTTTGCTTCTTTAATCATGTACCTTTTTTAATTCCCGCGCTGAAGAGACTGATGAGAATGGAGTTTCACAAGAGAGAAATTCCAAATTGAATGTCATGAAAGAGAAAGGCTATGACACATTTGGGTTGTTGGGGTGACTGGGGCTGTGACGAGCTTGAGTACTTGACATTGACATTGAAACACTGCTCCAGTTATGTAGTAAATTTTGTGTCTGTCGCTGTTATTCATCCTTGGTCATGTTGTGCGAAAGCAGAGTTATTTTCTAAAGAAATTATTAGAGAATCAATTTCTCTCTCTCTCTCTCTCTCTCTCTCTCTCTCTCTCTCTCTCTCTCTCTCTATATATATATATATATATACACATAAGGTTTTCTTTTTCCATTTTTCTTTTTGGAACTGCATCAGATTTACTATTATGTATACTAGTAGGACACTTTTACAAACTTACAGTAGTTGAGGAGGTGGCAGTGTCTGCTATAAGGTTATGCTTTCAATGTCGTTTAAAGGCTATATGAGAAACTTGGAACTAAAGAAGGGGAAAAAGATATTTATAGATTAGCAAGGAGTAGAGAAAGGAAATGTCAAGACCTCAATCAAGTTAGGTGCATTAAGGATAAAGAAGGAAAAATGTTGGTGAAAGATGAGGACATTAAAGAAAGATGGAGAAATTATTTTAATGATCTCTTTAATAATAGTCAAAATGGAAATAGCGTGAATATAGACTATAGAACAATAGAAAAGAATGTAAATTATACTAGAAGGATTAGATCTTTAGAAGTAAAGGAAGCATTTAAGAGAATGAAAGTGGGTAAAGCCTGTGGACCCGATGAAATACCAATTGAAGTGTGGAAGTATTTGGGAGATATGGGAGTGGCATGGTTAACTAAATTATTTAATAAGATTCTAAACTCAAAGAAAATGCCTGATGAATGGAGGAAGAGTATTTTAGTACCTATTTTTAAAAATAAGGGAGACATACAGAGTTGCTCAAAATATAGGGGAATTAAACTCATGAGCCATACTATGAAGTTGTGGGAGAGAGTTGTGGAGCATCGACTACGTCATGATACTTCTATCTCTCTCAATCAATTTGGTTTCATGCCCGGTCGTTCAACTATGGAAGCGATCTTTCTCATTAGAAGCTTGATGGAGAAATATAGAGATGTGAAGAAAGATCTACACATGGTTTTTATTGATTTGGAGAAGGCTTATGATAGTGTTCCAAGAGAAGTCTTATGGAATGTGTTAGAACAAAAGAGGGTATCTCTTAGGTACATACAAGTATTGAAAGATATGTATGAAGGAGCAACTTCTATTGTGCTCACAGTGGGAGGGGACACAAGAGATTTTCCGATCTCAATTGGATTACACCAAGGATCAGCCATAAGCCCTTACCTTTTTACATTAGTTTTAGATGAACTGACGAAACATATACAAGAGAGTATTCCTTGGTGCATGATGTTTGCGGATGATATTGTTCTGATAGATGAGACACGAGAAGGAGTCAATAGGAAACTAGAACTTTGGAGAAGTACTCTAGAGTTAAAGGGTTTTAAGTTAAGTAGAACGAAGACAGAATACATGCATTGCAAGTTCAGTGAAGGCCAAACTGGTGATAGGGAATGAGTTAGTTTGAATGGAGTGGTACTATCCCAAAGTAATCACTTTAAATATCTAGGCTCAGTCCTTCAAGTAGATGGGGGATGTGAGGAGGATGTTAGTCATAGGATTAAAGCCGGATGGTTAAAGTGGAGACGTGCTACGGGAGTTTTATGTGATCGTAAGATTCCCAATAAATTAAAAGGAAAATTTTACCGTATAGCCATACGACCGGCTATGTTATATGGTAGTGAGTGTTGGGCACTGAAAGAGTCGTATGCATCTAAGATAAGAGTTGCAGAGATGAGAATGTTAAGGTGGATGAGTGGCCATACTAGACTAGATAAAGTCCGTAATGAAAGTATTAGAGAAAAGGTAGGAGTGGTGCCAATTGAAGATAAGTTGAGAGAAGGGAGATTAAGGTGGTTTGGTCATGTGAAGCGTGGACATACGGAGGCTCCAGTTAGACAAGTAGAGCACATTAGGTTAGAGGATAGAAAGAAAAAAAGGGGTAGACCTAAATTGACTTGGAGGAGAGTAGTATAACATGACTTAGAAGCATTACACATTTCTGAGGATTTAACCCAAAATCGTTCAGAGTGGAAAAAGCGAATCCATATAGCCGACCCCAAATTTTTTGGATAAAGGCTTAGTTGAGTTGAGTTTTATGCAAACCTCAATACTTGTCCTCCACTTTGTTATATTAGCATTCCTTGCATCCCTTAAAGATTGTGGCGTTTCATCAATAAAACTGATCTATTTTGTTTTTGATCATGTTTGCGCTTTGCAAATGGATACAATTTAAAACCCTCTAACTAAGCAAGGCTAAGGTGCACTACCTTATAGCTATAGGTGTCACACTACTGACTGTAAAAGCGTTGGAGGCCAGGACGCCTTGGAGATAGATATAAAATTTGCCAAGCTGAAAGAAACATAACCAGCTTTAGAGATTTCAGAACATCTTATTAACCATGTTAACAATTAAGAAGCATATTTTAAATTTTAAAGAAGTAATTATTAAGGGGATAAAAAATAATTAATGATATAATAGTTAATAGTATTTGGTAAAAATTAATAAATTTATTAATAAATGAAAATATAGTGTTATTTAATTTATTAAGTTTTATTAATCTTGCTCTCATAAATTTACTATTTAATTCTCTCTAAGATTAAATGTTAACATTTTATAATATTTAAATAATATTATTAAAGAATTAAAAATTATAAGAGGAATTACTCTTATGCTCCATTAATGTAGAAAAGGTGAAAAAAAAAACAATGCAAAGGGAAAAAAAATCCATTTGGTAAGAAAGTTTTTATTTTTTTATAATTAAAATATGTTAAATTTAATTTTTAAAACAATTAATTATAACTTCAACAACAATTTTTTGACTGAATGTGCGGGGCCTTCTAGAAGGTGACAGCAAGGAGCGACGCGTGTTCCTGTCCGGACGCAGTTGACATAGCTATAGTAAGTAACGACATCATTATTCCTAGTTTTGTAAATAATTAAATAAAAAGGAAAAGGCAAGTCACTGGCATTTTCCCATGTCTACTTTGAACAGTTTGGAATTCTTCAGTGGTGCGTTTGATTGAAGCTCTCTTCAGAGTTCACATCCATTTTCTTAATTTCGACGCCAAGCCAGATACCACTCGTTTGCTCTGCTTTCTCTCTCTCTCTCTCTCTCTCTCTCTCTCTCTCTCTCCGTTTTTGAGTATTTGTGCTGCGTATTTTGAGGTGCTAACGCTAAATTCCTAAATTTTCTGCTTTGTTTGTAATCCTTGCTCTGTATTTATCCAACCCCTTGATGGTTTTCATGTGCTTTTCAATCGCTATCTATGATACCCAATCATTAGTACGCAAATTAGATACTTAAATCACAACTGATTAGGCATAGCATGTGTGATTAATGAACAAACAACTTCAATATGACAGGCTTGGAATGAGCATGTTAAATTGTGCCAGGGTATTGTATTGACTTGTTATATCAAGCTTGGATTATTGGACCCCATTGTTTTCCTTAGCTGATCTCTTTCTTTTTGGGTTTTTCATTGTTGACAGCAATTGGTTTGTATCTATCCTTGGTGCCTCCCCATCATCCATCCATTTCTTGAAAGTTTCTTCAATGGCTGATGTAGGATTTTCCCAATATACTTTTCCCGTCTTCTTAAGCTTTAAAGGTGATGACACTGGAAAGAATTTTAGCGATCACCTATATTCAGCTCTGGATCAAGCAGGAATTCACACGTTTAGAGATGAAGATGATGGAATTGAGGGAGAGGCGAACTTTGTTGTGGAAGTCGAAAAAGCAATGCGACAGTCAAAAATATGCATAGTTGTGTTCTCAAAAAACTATGCTTCTTCAATATGGTGCCTCGATGAACTTGTGAAGATAATGGAATTAAGGAAAACTGGTGGACTTGTTGTTGTGCCAGTTTTCTATGATGCGGATCCATCACAAGTCTGGGAACAGACTGGGAGTTATGCAGAAGCATTCGCTAAACATGAAGAGTTGTTTAAGGGACAGATGGAGAAGGTGGAGAGATGGAGAGCAGTGCTTAGGGAAGTTACAGATTTGAGTGGGATGGACATACAAGACAGGTAATTTCCAAAAATATTCTCCTGATAAATTACAGAATGCAAACACTTTCAAGATACCTTCATGTTAATTCCCATTTTAGTCAAAGTTAATCACCTATCTTGCCCTACTCAGATTGTTCATTTTTCGGCCTTAAAAATTTTAAAATGACGGCTGAAAAATTGTAAGAGATGAGCAGATAAAATTAGAAGAACACAAACAAAACTGAAAATTATGTCATTGCCATAGATGATGGTGAAGCTTAGTTTTACCCTTCTATATGGTTATTCAGACGGCAATGGTTAACATTTTTTTGGTCATTGTATTTATTTTGTTCTTAATTTATATTTTCTTCTGAACCAAACTGGATATTGTAATTTCTCTGAAAGACATATTTATTCAAAACGTCACTTGCTAATCTTATTGACTGAAAATTCTACTACTATTCAAAGGATTGATGCAACCTTGCTGTGCTTTGTAGGCATGAGGCAGAATTTATTCAAGATATTGTCAAAAAGGTTGGGAAAAGGTTGGATGGTTCAGTATTATTGCATGTTCCCTCCTATTTAGTTGGAATAGAGTCTCGTATAAAAGATATTAGCTTTTGGATACAAGATGTCTCGTATGATCCTGCTATAGCAATAATCTACGGGATTGGTGGAAGTGGGAAGACAGTCATTGCAAAGACAGTTTATAACCTAAATTTAGATCGATTTGAAGTTAGTTGCTTTCTGGCCAATATCCGAGAAACTTCAAAACAACCTGATGGTTTGATTTTCTTGCAAAAGCAACTTCTTGAAAAATCTCTTAATGGAAAGATAAGCAAAATAAAAACTGTAGATGAAGGAAGTATTAAGATAAAAGAAGCAATAAGCTGCAAAAGAGTTCTTATCGTTCTTGATGATCTAGATCAACTGGAGCAATTAAATGCAATAATTGGAATGCGGGATTGGCTATATCAGGGCAGTAAAATCATCATTACAACTAGACACGGGCATCTGCTTAGTGCTTCTGAAACTTATAAGAAGTTCAGAGTTAAAGAATTCGATGATAATGAGTCACTTCAGCTCTTCTGTTGGCATGCCTTTGGACAAAACTATCCTATTGAAGGTTATGAAGAGCACTCAGCGAAAGCAGTAAAGCACTGTTTTGGGGTTCCATTGGCTCTTCAAGTTTTGGGTTCTTCTCTATCTGTCAAATTTGCAGATGAATGGGAAAGTGCATTAGAAAAATATAAAAGAATTCCTGATAGTAAAATTCAAAAGATTCTCCAAATAAGCTATGATTCTTTGCCAGATGATCATGACAAAAGTTTATTTCTTGACATAGCTTGTTTCTTTGTTGGAAGAGATGTGAATTATGCAGTTAAAATACTTGATGGTTGTGGGTTCTACACAAAAGTTGGAATTCAAAATCTCATTGACCGACATATTGTCACTATCAAAGACAGTAAACTTATGATGCATCCTCTGCTTAGAGAAATGGGAAGGGAAATTACTCGCCAAGAATCACCTGAGAACCCAGGGAAACGTAGCCGACTATGGTATCATGAGGATGCATTCACCGTCTTGAGACAGAATATTGTATGAAAATGCTTCTTATGCATGTTTTTATGTATTTGGATAAGCCAAACATGCCAGTACTTATAATTTTCTTCTGTTTTCCTTTTCTTTTGATTTTCATTTTCAAAGCAGGGTACAGAAACTATTAAAGGCCTCATCATCAACCTACAAACAGTAATGGAAGAACAGCAGCGTATGATTTCTTGTATTAATTGTGCAAAACAACAATATCATGAAGACCTGATTTTCAAAAACAGAGCAAAACGACATCGTCTTGGCTTCTTCTCCTGGAAACCTGTGGAGATTGGCCTAACAACTTCATTTCCCATCTCAGGTGAAGTGGTTTTTGAAACGAAGACATTTGCAATGATGCATAAATTGAAACTGCTCCAGCTCAATTATGTAAAGCTCAATGGAAGTTACAAAGATTTTCCTAAAAGTTTAATATGGTTGTGTTGGCATGGATTCCCTTTGAAATCGTTACCATCCGATTTATATCTGGAGAAGCTTGTTGTTCTTGACGTGCGCTATAGCAGTCTAAAATATGTTTGGTATGGAACCAGGGTATGATTTTACTCTCTCTCTCTCTCTCTCTCTCTCTCTCTCTCTCTCTCTCTCTCTCTCTCTCTCTCTCTCGCTTGTAGATATATTGGCCCTCCATATAAACTGACTACTGTCTTCTTGAATAGGTTCTTGAACAGTTGAAAATCCTTAATCTTAGCCATTCCCATGGTCTTGTCAGCACCCCTGACCTCTCAGGGCTACCAAATCTTGAAGAATTGAAGCTGAAAGGTTGCATAAATTTGGTTGAGGTTCATGAATCTATTGGAGACCTCAAGAGACTTGTTTTCTTAAACTTGAAAGATTGCAGAAGGCTTAGGAAACTTCCAAGAAAATTTTTTATGCAGAGATCACTCGAAAAACTTGTTCTTTCTGGTTGCTCAACACTTGATGAGCTGCCCAGCGATCTTGGGAAAATGGAATCACTAAAGGTGCTTCATGCAGATGGTATAGTAAGTTCTATAACTACACCATGGCATTTAACCTTCTGGTCCTGGTTATCACAAAGGCAAGGCAGAGAGTTCTCTTTTCCACTGACTCTTCCACCTCACTCCTTAGTAAGCCTAAGTCTTGCCAATTGCAATCTATCAGATGATACTATATACTTTAGTAGCCTCCGCTCCTTGAAATATTTAAATTTAAGTGGAAATTCAATTTATTGCCTACCTAAAAGCATCAATAGCCTTACTAAGCTTGAATCCCTTCTATTAGATCACTGCAATAGGCTGCAATCACTCCCTGAACTTCCAACAAGTTTAAAGGAACTGAGTGCGCAAAAATGCACATCTTTGAAAAGAATTTCAAATCTACCAAACTTGATGACATCATTACTTTTAAACCTGGCTGGTTGCCAACAACTAGTCGGGGTTCAAGACTTGTTCAAGTTAGAGCCAATAAGCATTCTTGACATAGAAATGGCCAATAAGTTGGGCTTGTTCAACTTGGAATTTACGGAAAACATTGAAGTCGAAATGTTCAGTGTTATGACAATGACATCAAGGACAGCTCCTCCCCAGGTATATCCAACAACTTCTTCTAATTTTAATCATCTATTCTTTGAAATATCCTGTGCGTGTCCTTGCTCATTTTGTAAATTATGATCCCAATGGCACAGGTTTTGCATGAATGTGGCATATGTAGCATATTTCTTCCAGGAAGTGAGCTTCCAGGCTGGTACAACCCTCAACGCGAGGGGTCATCGATATCTTTTACTGTGCCCCCACCCCATGGTCACAAGATCCGTGGTTTAAACATATGCACTGTGTATGCATGCAATAATCTAAGAAATGGATTTGGTGATCATCATTGCACTAAGGTCTGGAATAAAACTAAGGATCTAAGGTGGACCTATAGCCCAACATTTTATGGAATTCCTGAAACAGAAGAGATCATGCTATGGCTAAGCCACTGGAAATTGGGCGATCAGCTGGAAGGTGGGGATGAATTGAATGTTTCAGTGGTTATGTCAACTGGTTATCAGGTGAAAAAGTTTGGCATCCATCTTGTATGCGAACAGGGAAAAGAGGATACCCTACTGAATAGCGAAGAAGCACAGCCAAATACATCTTCCTGGTACCAAACCTTCAGCATTGCTGATGTGGATATGTACAGGGTACGGAGGGATGCTTTTTTCCTCTGCAATCATGATTATTTACTTCATCAAGAAGTATCAGAATGCGGTTGGGATAACTTCCAGCGACACAGCCACTTGTTTGAGCAATAAGCTGAAATTAGAGGCATGTTGTTACTCGTCCTATTCTTTTAAGCATGATGTATAAGAAACTGTTCACTTGTGATCCAATTCACAGCTGTACCTCTTTCTTTGTTCATATTAGTAGTACATTTCTTTGCTTATATGTTCCTTGATATATGTGGAAATTCTCCGGTTTATAGTACGTATTTTGGATTATATATACCCTTTCCTTCCCTCCACTTCTTCGGTGGTAACTAGGAGGAGCATTGAACAAACCGTTGGAAGAGTAGTGCCTTTTGAGAAAGTAACAACAAAGTATTTCAGGTTGAAATTTTAATGGAAATATTCATCATTTAAGAACTTGGAAATTGACCATAACTTCTGTGGGTCAATAGCAATGGTAGGTGGAAAGAAGAAAATGACCTAGGTAGGAAAAGAATATGCACAGGTTCACTTTTCTTGCAAATTAGAATATTTATCATCAATTAAACACCTTGTTCATGAGGAATCACTCAATGGTTACATCTGCGATAATCCCAGATGGCTTCCCTCCTCTTTTTCTTTTTCTGAGGGATATGCCCCGAGTTTTGAACCATACATTAAGTAGCAATTAGGAACAATGGGTCAATCCTTGTACTGATCTTGAAGTGCAAAACCATGGCTAGAGAAGAAGCATAAAGAGGAAAAACCAGGGAGAATTATTAAGTAGGAATTCTCCATTAAACTCAGGGAATTGCTTACAAAGAAAGCTTATTTAAGCAGTAATATCAGAAAGCTTATTTAATTAGTTGGACGCCAGATATTTCTACTAAATCCATTCATGAGTAGGGGAAAAAAGGAGGAACTTTTTAATATCATATGAGGATACATTTGCTGAACCAGGCAAATAGCTCATAGACAAAACCATTTTATCTGGATATTGATTTCACACTGCTGTCCCATAATACTTCTTGCAGCCTCCCCACTTTCAATGGTTGTATAATTATCATCTGTTAATGCCTGGCTGCAAAATTGAACTCACCATATCTGTGCTTTTTGCCAAACCTCTGTATTTTTTTCTTTGTTGGTCAAACCTGTGTGTACATGGGAAAATAAATTCCTGAACCATGGTGAATTTGGCCAAGCTGACAAAGTCTATGACATAGCCAACAGTGATACTATTGGCATTGCTTACTGCCATTATCACTATCAGTAAAAACAACTTAAAAATTAAATGGTGGAGAATCTCTAGACATGCCTACATTATGAGTGGCGGTATCAAGAAAAATGTCCACATTATGAAAATAATTTTAGAATAATAAAAATGAAAATATTTAAATGAGATATAACTCAAGAGTTTCTAATAATTTATATTAGCATTACCAAGAGTTATAATCTATTAAATAACTTTAAAACATATGAAAAGTTTAAATTACCATATGTAAGAAAAGTAAACTCTCACGCTGTCTCAAAAGAGTACCATTTGGCAACCTTTCAGTATTCCTTATTCGCAGCTTAGCTTTATGATATTATATAGATATAGATGGTTAGAAGTGTGAACCTTGTTTCCCCTTTATTGATTTCTCCTTGGAACCAACCAAAAGAAAAAGGAATGAAAACTCTACACCAAAACCATCAGAGTTGACAATTGATCGCAGATGCCATATTCTATGTTGTTTCCCTGGAAAGAAAGCACAATACTACGTTCTGCCTCAAAGACCTGTAATGATTCAGGCCAAAACAGAATATTTACTGCTAGAATGTTAGCCATTTGACAGGTTCATCGACTTCATATAAGAAAAGGGCACTGAAAACAAGCTGAACTTTTTATTTGCAGACAGAAGCACATGTCAGGCAGAGGTGCATCAGATAATCGATAAATAAAAAGTTCAAGACTTGCATCATTTTACTCGGTACTCTTTTTTAAATCACAATCTCTTCACCTGGAAACTACATATTTTCATCGTTCATGCTTGCACATGACGTATATGATTCATCAAGGAAGAGCCAAGTTGATTCAAAACTCCATATTAAGAATTCCATACTCTTCTTAATGAATGGTTCATTCCAGAATCAAGTTCAATTTGTTAAAAGTTTGAGTGAAAGAATTGGATAGTCCATCAATTTGGTTCAGGTGACATGTACCACAGGGACAAGATTAGTGTCTGTAAGGTTTCCTGAAAGTGAAATATAACCAGGAAAGCTAGTCCAGCACAATTTTCTCTCTCCATTGATGCAGGGGTTAAGAATCATAAAGTAATGCTACAAAAGAGAACCTGATAGAGCACCAAAGCTTTCGTTACATGTAATATTTACTTTGAACAGAATTCATTTCAAGGATCAAATGCTGGAACGTCTCTCCAGGGAGGATATATTGCATGATATAATGTTCTATCAATTATACCCCTATAAGGATCCTGCTTTCTCTTCTTCAACAAGTAGTCTATACTGTGTTTAACCTCAGATTTTACCTGCAAGTACAACTCATTTGCATAATCTCTGTCTTTCAGAAGCTCTTCCTTCCCCTTCGTTTCAATGGGCTTTCCGAACAGAAAATAAAATCGGCCAGGTACCTTAGGCAAAAGCCCTGGAATAAACATTTCTTGGTTGGCAACCTCACCTTGGATCTCATCCCTATAATCAGACCATAAACTTTGTCAATACAGATTCAAAAGTAGCTAGTATCTTAAGCTGATATGGCTTTTCATTTCTAGTAAGCAGATATATATCATTGCATGGAGAGTAATCACCTAATTCTCACAGCACTGCGACTCCTCTCTCCAACAAAGTCATTAACAAAAGGGATTTTCCTGATGTCGTTGTAGTCAAGAACCAACTGCCACATACAGACAACAGCTTTAAGGTTTTACAATAAGCATGATAATAACTGCAAAACTGAAGTTCAGAAAAAGTAAGGGAAATTTTATAGAATTTTTTAAAGCATTTGGAGGGAAAGAAGGTATATGAAGAGAGTAAGGAGATAATGTATCAGAAATGCCTAAATCATCCAGACAAAAAATCCTACCACCAGGAACAGGGTCTCGTGTGGAAATAATATAGTGGTGACACAAGGAAAATAAAAGAAATATAAAACTCACTTCTGCTATATCATCTTCTCCTACACTCCCAAATGGTACAATTGTGGCCCCAAACCTTGCAGCCATTCTCACAAACTCTTGTTGATTAGGCCAAAATAACTTATACTCTTCACCCTGGATATCACAGAATTGTTACAACTAAGAGGAACCATAGTCTTGAAAAGTATAAAACAATAAATAACTTAATTAGGCAAATAAGTAGTGGTGGTGAAGTGGCAGCTATGGTGATTCTGGAATAGCATACAAGACATCTTTGCAAGTATGGAGCAGCAAACTACTAGTATGGTGCCTATGGCATAATTAAAATGTGAAATATAAAGCAACTTCAAAATTTTTCATTTGATGAAATTAGATAGACAGTTGATGACAGAATTAGGGAAAATGACAGAATAAAAATATCTTTGATTTCAGCTTTCAACGAAAACTTCATGAAGTGACTGCAAGAACGTTGGTGTACCTTGTAATGCAAAGCCTCTCGTGCACCTCCAGGATAAAGAAGCACATGTGATTTTGTTGAAAGCAATCTGAAAATATTACTCGCTGTAGCAGGTACAGCACCCATTACTTTCATCCAATCTTGTAGAGAAAACTCGGTAGATGAACTTTCCAACGTCCCATTAAAGAGTACTGGATGTGCTAGACCACGCAAGGCAATGTTCTCTCTCAAGAATGCTTCTACGAGGGGATAAAGTTCAAGTCCCATCAACATGTGGTAACCAACTAACAAGACAGGACCTTCCTTTGGAATCCCAGCAAGACCTCTCACTATCCGTCCATCATCAAGAGTTGAGAACATAGCAGCACCAGTAACAAAGCGTAATAATCTGAAATGTATGTAAATTTATTATTAGCTTGAGCCTGCAAATACAAATTTGTGGTGGGAAGCAACTTAAATAAGCTGACTTGACAAGGATCAAGTTCCTTTGTCTCATTGTAAGCACAAATATGACTTAATCATAGATTTCAGTGAGCTAGATCAAATTGCATCCCCAGAATGTCCATTAAGATTGAAAAGACTACATATAATAAATCTGCTGTATTACCCAACCACTTCGTCAAAGCCATATTTGAATTCTGACATGCTAGGGGGCACAAAATCTGAGACATAATCGAGCCTCCTTGAACAACGATATTTACCAGTACCTTTAATGATAGTGAGGAGATTAATTCCATCCTCCTGTGCCATAAAAGAGAAGGTTCTATCAAGGGGGGAAAAAAGAAGATAAAAGCAGCCAATTAAGTTTGTCCTCACACAGTGAAAGAATGGAAGCTTGTATTCAGTAAAGAGAAAAGCTTAACAGCATACAAGTTATGGACACACACCAATTCAACTTGCCTAACATATAACCTATAAACAAGAAAAATTTAGGAGCATTGCACTGGTCATAATCATAAAATTATTCAGAGTAATTCCTTAAAATTTTGAAATATGAGAAAGTACAAAACATCCATTCGCTAGTCCTACATATTGGGAAAACAACTAACGGCAATCGTTTTACTTAGCTATTGCATAGACATGTTAATTTTCTACCACAATTTGATGTTATGTGCAATTGATATTAAAATCTCAGTTTTTAGAATTTAGACTTAAAATTAGATCATAACAAAAAATGACCCAAAAATGGTAGTTAGAGGATATCCATCAACATGCTTCTATTAAGAGAAAATCCAATGTTTCAAATTCTGAAACAATACTAATATTGATAGAAAGTGTTTCAAATTTGAGACCTTGATCTTTAGCTTGTAAATACTACTTTTTTTTAGATACATTGGACAGTAGTTTCAGTACTTCAGATTTGGAGGCTTACGATAAAAAATAAAAAATACATTGAGGCCATGTCCAAGCACCCAAAGCATATGAATTCGGACAATAGCCATGAAACAAATGGCACCACTTATTCTGATAGAAAGAAGCATTACTAACTACTGTTCAGTAGTTAACATGTTTCCCTACGTTGGTTTATTGGTTTCACAAAAATGAACCCCTTTTTCAGAAGAATTTTGCTAACTATTGTGACTCACTACGATGAACAGTATCGAGAATTTTCATGTTTCGTTCCTTGTCTATTTTCCATTATTCAGTTTCTTATTCATTTTCCATATTTCATTGTGAAATACAAAATTTTCATATGTTTCATTCATTTTCTCTATTTGTCCATTCAGTAATCACTACAGCATTGTTCACCATAGTGACTCTCTACAAGGATTTTTGTTTTGAGAAACTGAAGTTTAATGAGAAGGAAATTCCAATCCCAGGACCATGAAGAGAAACTCTGAATGCATGACAGATGGTTGACATAGAACTGACTCTAATTGGTTGAAATGTTGACTCATTTATTCAATCACCAATGCTTTAAAGGGTTGATTCAACTCTAACAGGTCATGCAAAATTTCTAAACTGACCAGAAGCTCTACTGGTTTGAGAGTATTTAAAAAGGGATCTAGAAAACTGCACTGCAGCATCTAAGACATTCAGTCTCTCATACAGCCACTTAGTTTAGATATATATATGCACAACATGCTTGATGTCACATACCAGTAAAATTGTATGCCCATTGTCTTTGAAAAGACGAACTATGCAATTCTGTAGTGAACTTTTAAGACGATTAGCTTCATCAACACTGGGAAGCATATAATCCTTGCCACTGTAATAAATACACCACCACAAACTTTAATACTACATAAATATTTGTCAATTCCAAGGTGATTTGCAAATGATATCAAAAAAAAAATCAAGCACAAGAAAAAAAGGGAGCACTATTTTCCTACAAGGCCTAAATATGTGATCCTTGTTTAAATAATCACACTTCATTGCAATATGCTGATCTGCTATCCCAAAAATACTAACGTAGATAAGTACATTTTTTTTTCCAATCATGCAGCCAAATCTCAGAAAGCATACAGCTCCTGTAATTTGAAAAGAGAATAGGGAACAAACAAAAAGATGTGGTATCTTTTATTTAACCAAATGCATGCATGCTAATATTTGCAGGTAATAATAGATTTGAAGAACCTCTAGGACTCATCAAAATAAGGGAAATAGTTACTTTGCCTCATTACTTCACTCTAAATTACTCATGTTGGATAAAAATAATCAAAGGTAAGTTTGGTATATTGGAGGGAAAATCTAAAAAAATTCAGGAATAGATGATTCTGACCTCTGGGCATGATACCATAGACGGTGCTCAAAACTAAGTCTGAGAAATATAGCTTTCGAAGTATTTTTAAGTTGTTCGGTATAAATTTCAATGAAACCTAGTAAAGCAAGCCGGATTCTATTTACATGGCTTAATCCTACATTTGTCCTGGTAAATTTTATCAAAATGTTGGTCCCAGGACTCTACAGCTAACAAGTCATTTGACGCTTAAACTTTTGCTATCCATTACATTTCCTTTTGCAACAGAAATCATATTTTTGGGAACATGCATGTATGAAATTCTCGGCTCAGTCCTTCAAGTAGATGGGGGATGTGAGGAGGATGTTAGTCATAGGATTAAAGCCGGATGGTTGAAGTGGAGACGTGCTACGGGAATTTAATGTGATCGCAAGATTCCCAATAAGTTGAAAGGAAAAATTTATCGTACAGCCATACGACCGGCTATGTTATACGGGAGTGAGTGTTGGGCACTGAAAGAGTCGTATGTGTCTAAGATAAGAGTTGCGGAGATGAGAATGTTAAGGTGAATGAGTGGCCATACTAGATTAGATAAAGTCCGTAATGAGAGTATTAGAGAAAAGGTAGGAGTGGTACCAATTGAGGATAAGTTGAGAGAATGGAGATTGAGGTGGTTTGGTCATGTGAAGCGTAGACATACGGAGGCTCTAGTTAGACAAGTAGAGCACATTAGGATAGAGGATAGAAAGAAAAGAAGGGGTAGACCTAAACTAACTTGGAGGAGAGTAGTACAACATGACCTAGAAGCATTACACATTTCCGAGGATTTAACTCAAAATCGTTTAGAGTGGAGAAAGAGAATCCATATAGCCAATCCCAAATTTTTGGGATAAAGGCTTAGTTGAGTTGAGTTGAGTTGAGTTGGGTTAGATATGATGTCAAGGCTATGAGTGTGTTTTGAGCTCCCTAGATCGGTTGATATGGTGTCAAGCTTATGAGAGTGTATTCTTTCACAAGACCCATTAAAAAGTATTCTCTTAGGCGCTTTGGGCTCCCCATCTCTAACACACACACACACACACACACACACATATATATAATAATAGCATAGCAATTAGAGATGCAAAATGATCATTGATTAAATCATGCCATAGCAAGAACAAGCTGCCAATTTCCATACACCATTTAAGAAACACTTGAAACAAGCAAAAGAGAAGCAATCTGAGAGAATCAAGAAAGAACCACATAAAGTCAAGGGAGATAAAGACCTAGCAAGCACTAGCACTTCAGCTTTTACAGCATGAAGACGGGAATTGGCATAAGCAGCAGCTGAATTAAGCAGTTTCAACTTCCAAAGGAGAGTTTCCCTTGGAATGATATCAGCCAAACCCTGAAATCAAACACATAAATATCCATGGGTAGCCTAAAAAATAATATTTAAACCAAGCAAATGAATCATAATAATCTGAATGCACATTAGGAATCAAGTTGTTTCAGATCAGACCAACAACAGGTCTTAGTCTGTGAATTACAAAACCTGAAAATCACCTATCTTATTTATGTAGCACGTGTTTCCCTTTATTTTAACAAGATAGCACAGTACTCAATTAACTTGTGCCTTTCCAGTTTCCACTATGAAAGGACACAGTTTATCATAACAGAAGATCTCGTTATTGGAGACTAAAGAGTGTAAAAAGAGACCAAAAGCAATAAAAACAAAACAGAACAAGTGCAGAAACTAGGCAGTGCAGTTCTTACAGAAAGAAGAGGTAGCAAAGTAGTGAGATTGCTGGACAGTTGTTCAATTTTTGATTTGGGAGGAAGCCTATATTCGATATCAACCATTGCCATCTTCAGTGGATCACCTGGTGTCATGAAAAAAAATGTTAGCAACACAAAAGCAATTTCTTTTCTTAATGGCTTGGCTAAAGCTTTTTTTAACTAATATATTGAAACTGCAAAATGTTGCACTTAACAATGGAAGTTATAATTTTATGTGTTATCTCACTGAGGATGTTCTAAATGTTAACAAAGTTTACTGGGAGTCAAATGGCTATTCAAGCCGATTTATTAGATTTATTCCTTGATTTCTGTCAAGAATCCCATGTCTAAATATTAAAGGAATTCAAAGGGCTTATAAGGGTAGAGGGCTGGCTACCTAATTAGTTAGTTTTAACCCAAGTAAATTCACCTCACACTTCACAGACTCTTGCTTGGTGACCCACTCATTCATCTCCACCGTTCAATTCGGCCCATTTTCTTAAGAACTTCAATTACGTTGACACATTGGAGTAGCAAATTGTAAAAGTTAGAAATGTATGTTTGTGAGAGAATCAATCAAAGTATATACAGTTTCCAACCAACAAAAAGTCCAGGTTCAGGATTTTAGACATAGTACAAGTAATGGAGCAGAAGATTTTTTTTTTTTTTTTAATGATCACTGATTCCCCAAAAATCATGGTGCAGAAGAAGGTAATGGCAATCCTATAACCAAGAGGTCGATAGAGTCTTTTCTACAGTAGCTTGCTAAGGAGTATATCAACAAGATCCACTTTATTTATTCCCCGGATTTTAGTTCTGATCAATACTAGTCAGTGACCATGAAAGCATATTTTCAAGTAAATTAACCAAACATAAAGGTTTTTGGGTATCAAATAGTCCAGATTCAGTGTTTTGGTTATGGTTCATGTTAAGGAGCTACTCAACCTAAAAATGCAAACTTGTAGGCAAGAGCTACAAGAATAGTTTTATATCTCTACCATGCTCCACACACGAATATCCTCTAGGCTTAAAATGTGAAGAAGTATGGGCTTATTTTAGCTTGTGATGAAATGTTATTTGGTAAATGGAGGCGGTTAAGATTTGAACTTTGAAACTTTTGGTCTAAGAAGCTCTCATTCCATATCAATGAACTACTCAACCTAAAAACTTAAACTTGTAGGCCATAGAAATAATTTTATATCTCTAACAATTCTTTTGTTGGAAACATGTTTAAAGTAGAAAACTAAGTCAGAACTTAGAAGGAAATAAATGAGTAATATTACAAAGTAACAGATCACGTACCCATAACAAAGCTAAGAAGATAGGGGACTGCATTATGTAATCCATTAGGCAAAGCCTCCAAGACAGGAAGGAGGGGCTGTAATTGTGACCTGCCAAATGATGTAGCTAAACCAAAAGGCAATAAACATCAGACTAACTTGAAGAGTGCAAACAAGGAAGTCATTAAGAATAATTATATGGTGAACAAACTACTGCTTATCTGCGAACTGACCTGGATTGGCTAGTATCAGGACAAGGTCAATTTTAGGATTACGTGCAGCAACAGCGAGTGCTAGACATCCTCCAAAGGAATCTCCCACTAGATAAATTGGTCTATTTGGTGATGCAGCATGCTGAATCCTCACTGTTTCTTCAACAAATTTCACTAGTCCTTCATGAAATAAAATATAATCAAATTACGGATAAATAGCAACTTTCCTTTTTATGAAAAGGTAAACAATTCTTATTTCATCAGTTGGCATAAAGTTACTCATGGATTATTTCATCTCAAAATTTCATCTTGTTGAGTTATCTATGCAGAGAAATTACTAAGTAACTCAAGAAAGTAAATTCATACAAGTTTGCAGGCTTTCCAAGTTGAATACCTTCAAATGGTGTTCTGTCGTACACTGGAATATGAAGGCACCAAACTTCAAACGCCCTGCATTTGCCAAAATTTTCAATTGCTAAAACAAGTCGTATGCAAACATAAGTTTACAGCTTCTTTTGCCATAAAGCATCAATGCAACAGTTTTAAAAGAGGATGGACTTGCAATTATAGGGTGTTTTGGGAGCATTCAGCTCAGAGCAGACCCAAAACTTTCCATTACTCAGGACGCCTATTTCAATCTCCCACACAACATGATTTCAACATAGTTTTGTTGTCATTTTTCGAAATGAACATTCGGAACTTGATAATTCAAAAATGAACATAAAAGTCTTTGTAGTTATAATTAAGGCATAAATAAAAGAACTTACTTCCCAACAGCTTTATGGTGCAAAGTAAGTCCCAAGCCAACACCATCCATCCCTGCAAGTATCAATATCAAAAGAAAATTTCAGTATTCTGAAATCCTATAAACTTACACAGTAAAACTTGAATCCACCAAAAACTAATCAAATATTAAAGATCCAAATCACTTCCAGGAAGCCAAAATCTCATTTATTAGGAAGTCTATCCATTTGTTAGTTTTTCTCCTTTGCAGAACTTGTCCAAGAGTCAAATTTCAACTTAAAGAGTTTTTCATAAAGAGACATGAATACCTGGTAAAAACAGAAGAGTTGGCGAATTTTTTCGAGGCTTCCCACACTCAAGGGGACAAAACCACCGAGGCGGTCCTCCATCAGGCCTAATAATCTCCTTGGCTACATCAAGATAATCCTTCACAGTCTTGGTACCATATCCATCATCCCACAACAATTCCAAATCTTTTGAAACATCTTTCATCTGCTTTTTCTGTACTATAGACTTCAATCTCCCATTTTCTCCATTAATCAAAGCCTTTTCCTCTTCCACTCTAGTAACTCCATCAATAAATCCATTATTCTCTTTCTGTTTAGTGAAAGAAGTTCCATTCAGTACAATTGAATCAGATGACAGCACTGTCGAATCTCTACTACCTAAACTCTGAATTCTCACTCGAAACCCACCCTTAATTTCTGAATTTGTCAAAAAATAAGGCGATACCCGGAAAGAAGAAACTGATGCCATGGCCTATATAAGCAATGGCAGAAAGCTTACTACTTTTATAAGTTTCCAGAAGAGCAACTTAGAACTACTTCCAAGTTTCAAATATCAAACAAGAGCAACTATAAAGAAACTTAGGAAACTTTTCGAGCCCTTTAAGAGGGCTTCAAATTAACAGAATGAGCAGAATATTAAAGAACCATAAAATTTTCACCCCTAATTTATAATCATGGAACCACTTGATACTTTTTTCAGATGCTAAGCAAGCAGTAATGTCTTCTAACACTTGAAAAGAGTTGCAACTGCCAAATACACCAGGTGATTCACTAAGGCTGAAACACTGTAACTTGAGAATCACAACACTGAAAATATGCAAATTTTAGACCCTTTTCAAGATTCACCTATTAAGCAAATTTGAAGTACAGAGAAGCGATAGAAGAAAAACTTGGGGAACTCGGCTTGAAATATCAGCAAAGGAAACAAGCACGCTTAGAATGTTCCGCCTAAATCACTCTAACCGAAAAACTCACACTTCGTGCCCTTCCTGCTTATCAAAACAATTAAGACCCAAAAAAAAAAAATGAAGCAAACCCAGAAAACAAAATGAAGTGCAAAACTTTTAGAACACGCAGTTCTAGAGTTGTACGCGAGACAAGACAATGAAATGAAAGCAATATAGATTCACCGACAACGAAAAATTATGAAAGCCATATATAACAGGGGAAAGCGAGTGAACTGAGGAATGATTAGTGGTGCAAGAAAGTTCTTGTATTATTGTTATTTTTACATCGTTTTCTTTATCCTGAGCTTTGAGTGATCATTTTTTCTGCTTCTATACACGCCATTTCCACTTATCTGAATTTCTCTGGTTCTTGTTTATCCACGCATCACATGCAATATGTGCTCTCTCTCTCTCTCTCTCAACGTACGGTTGTTAGTAGCCATGAGGAAAGACATGTAGGGTGTTTGGTCTTATTGCAGAAAATGCCAATTGGCAGTGTTCTTTCTGCTTGTAAAGAGCTTTTACAGAGCAATAATGGAAGGCCATGGCAGACGAATGTCAGCAATAAAGAGTATCCATACAAGTATAATACATCTTTGTTGCATGCATTTACCTGTAACCCATCCATACTCGATTATAAGTTTATTACGCTAAATAATTCATCAATAATCTTGATAAAAAAATAATTCATCAAGAATATTAAGTATGGGAAGGGCGATTTTTATTAAATAAAAATATTATTGAATGATAATTTATTGAATTGAAAAAAAATATGTTACTCCTTCCAGATTTTTTTTCCTTTAAAATTATTAAATAATTTTATTTAATGTTTAATAATATATTTTATTTATTATTTCATAAAAGTTTAAAATAACTCATTTAATTTTTATGAAATAATAAATAAAATATATATATATATATATTAAAATTAAAAAATTATCTATGTTAATACACATGATTATTAATAATTTTAATATATAAATAATTTTAATTTATATATTTTTAATTTTAATATATGAAAATTAAATAATATCTTAATTTTTTTATTAATTATTTTATATTTTATTTTTTTATATATTTTATATTTTATTATTAAATATTATTTGATAATTTTTTGTTAATCTTTTTATTTATCAAATTTTTTATTGAAGATTTCATACTAAAAATATAGTAATATAATAGAAATATTATTTAAAAATATAGTTATTTTTTATATTTTTTATGAATTAAATATTATTTTATATTTTTATTAATTTTGTTATCTCTTAGGCAACATTACTTAAAAATATAAAATCATTTGAAATTGATTCAATCATATGATTATTTTTTTCAATTATATGATTATTTTTATTATTTTAAATATAAAATTTTGTTATATAGTTAAAATTAAAAATAGTAAAAAAAAAAATGAAGAAATGACGCGTGACAATATTATAGACAATGTCATATAATAATATCATGTAAAAAGAATGTCACGTGCAGTATTATGAAAATATTTTTCTATTTTATATAGATAAAATAAAAATAGATATATTTTTATATAAAGAAAATATATATATACTTTATTTTAGTATTTCTTTTTCATTTACTTATTTTTATTGTAAAACTTCACCAAGGGGAAAACATTAATGGGAGTTACTTATTTTGAACATGTACGAACGCTTTCAAGTTTATCATTTCATCAACACAATTAGAGTTTTTACTGATATATTAAATTTGTGAAATCGAATCAATGAATGTTAGTTTGATAATATTAAAATTATTTTTTTAATTATAAAATTTCAAATCAAATATGAAAACCAACAATTCTGTTTGAATTTCACCTCTAAGAAAAAGTGTAAGATGGTTTCAATGTTTTTCCATGGTGTCATTATCTAAGACTAAGACATTACTACAGGAGAAACAATTAATGACTCACTAGCATAGCAATAACCAGAGATGCTAATGTGAAAATAATTATTGATATAAATATTTAATTTAATAATTATTAAGCTCAAATTTATCTTAGATGTACCTATCAACGTAATTAAACTTGATTGAATGTACACCTAATATTATGTCCGGAATATTTCAAATTTATATTCCAGTCGACAGTTGGAGTCGGATTATTTGGAAAGAAATAATATTAATATACTACTATATATTTGATATATACATTAAAAATTAAAAATTTATTTTTAAAAATAATTTAATAATATGAGTCATTTAATTTTTTAATAAAATAATATAAGTGAATGATATGTTAAAAAAAGATTAAATAAAATTTATTGTTTAACTTTTTTTTTTAATTATATAAAAATAAAAGCAAACTTAATTTTACGGATCGAAATGAGTATGCTTCCAACGACTAATGGCATTTATGACTTTTTATTCAACATAATGATAAGCTAAATATAGACATATGTATTTTCTAGAATTTAAGAGAATTAAATTATGAATATGTTTTTAATGTTACTGAATTAAATTCATTAATAATTTTTTACATATTTATATGTGCATTCAAATTTCCCGTAATTATCCAATGATTTGAAATATCATACAATGAGCAACTAAGACTATATTTCATTATTGGATAAGATTGGGTTATTTTTAAATTTGATCAATTCCTAGGATTAGATCTGCACAGGCGTTGGTTTAGAATTAAAATCAGATCAAAAATTAAATCTATTGTCCTAAATCAAAACTAAATTAAAATTGATTAAAATAAGAATAATCAAAACCGATTTAAATTGGGCATAATTTCAATCTTTCAATTTGATCAAACCAAAATTAAAACCAAAATCAAATTAAAATAAAAACCGAGTAAAATCTTGCTGTTCTAATTTTAATTCTCTTAAACTTTAAATTGCGACGGCTTATGCTCATATAATTCGGCCCGTTGGCTACGCTACCAAGAAAATAATGCTTTAGAAGACTACAAAAAGATGAAAGCAATCCAGGCTGTATTATTGGAGCTTGAAAGCAATCTTCTATAGGGATAGACATCACGTAGTGAAAAGAAGTAGTGTTAATTATTGATTTGGATAGGTCCTAACAAATGCAAGTTAATGGGCCAAGCGCGTTCCAAGATAAAAACACTATTGAAAGAGATAGGGCAGAGATCCACGACCTTGTTCGAAGAGTGTACGGTACTGGCAAGTAAGTTGTGTAGGTTGGTCCATTATCACCTTTATTGGATGAAAGAGCCTAAATTTCCCCGTTCCCTTGAACCACTGCTTAGTAGTGACAATTATTGGGACACGGTACTTGATGCTTTGGCATCCAGATAGGCATTTCTGCGGCTATAACAACTTGCTTTCTTTCTGGTGGGTGCAATAACCATAAATACACAAGACAAATTCAAAACAAATCACATGATTGCATGAATACAAATTGAATTAATATATATATATATATAGTAGAATTATAGTAGATTGAAACACTCATTTGGCCGCAAGTCAAAGTGTTATTGTTGATTAGAGTGGCAAGCAGCCCTGTAATCTCAACTCGTCACCTAAAAAATGTTTAAGGTTACATGGAAGCAACACACGACGCAACAAAACTGTAGGCAAATAAATAGAATGACTAGTTCAAAATGAATGGGAATTGTATTATTTCCGCAAAAAGGGGGAAACGAACATTAAAAAAATAAAAGAAAAACCTTAATAACACTTTCTATGGCTATGTATCGTACCCAACAATACAAATCTACAAACTTTCGACATCATAACTCTATTTTGGCACCCTCTAGCACACTCCTTGCCATTAATTCTCAACAGTAACAAACCCTTCTATTGCCTCATGCAGACTTGCCCTATAGGTCTACATCCATCAAAAATAGCTGCATGATGGCTAGACGAAGTTCAAAAGTTATATACCATCTGTCCAATAAAGGAAAACACTATCCAAGATCTTCTCAGCTAGTTTGGAGAATGGCCAGAAATCAATTGGTTTTCGAAATTTACACAGATCATTATATGACTGATCATGCTGAGCACCCCTGAAGAACCAATGTATTCCCCCAATATTTTACACAAGCACAAGATTTCCATCATCATGAGCCGAGTCCCATCTGTGATCAATTAAATAACAGTCTGAAATTTGATCAACCATTTATTCTACAAACAACCAAATGAGCACAACTTAGAATGTTTACCATTAAGGCCTTTCTCAGTGCAATCAACTATGATGCTTGGTCTAGAGAAATGGGGAAAAAAATTCCCCTACAATTTTAACTATATGCTTTTTAAAAATGTAAATAAATAAGTAAAACTAGGGGAAGCTTTCACTAATAGAAGAGAATGCACCAAATGTATTTCAATTTAAGGTGAAAAATGAAATTAACAAAAATTCATAAGGTTCAGCGAATAATACAATGAGAACACAACATCAAGTTCATACTCACCTCCTCCCAAAAGTTGTATGGAGTCACCTTCCCTGAACCACTCTGTAGTTAAGGACCAGATCCTCAGGTTTCTTCCATATGTAAGCTCTCACTGTGGCTAAGCTCATGTCTGTTGACAAGACCTAGAAAATGTAGAACACTATCATCAGGCAGCAGTGCCAGGAATCTCTACTTAGATTTGTGGTTTAATTACATTAGTTGATTTAAAAAAACCTAAGTAGAAGTATAATTGGCTTGAGTGACATAAATCACATTTAACAAAGTCAGTTTATGGTCTACAAGTTCTTATAAATTTTAATTCCTCTGCCAGATCAGCACACTTCACTGGATAAAATGGGAAACAAAATATAATCAAGAGAATGAATTCGAGAGAAGGAAATACACCAGACAGGAGTGAACTGTGAAGTGTCAACATACTCAACCATTCTACAAATAAACTTGGGTTACTATCTTGTATCAGTTCCACAGGGGAATGTCTAATATTTTGTTGACCTAGATTTCATTTCACAATATCAATTGCTGAAAACCTTGTTGAGGCCACTGCAACTCTATCAATTGCAAAAAAGCTTGTTGATGCCATTGTAAATTGCCAGCGAGGTAAAATCTGATTCAATCTAGCATACAAGTACACAGATCCTATACAGTCTGCGCCTATTATATTTACTTTTGCACATCTACAACCTCGTCTAATTTGATGGCTAATGACTCTCATAGTCATGGGCTCCTATTATCTACAATATTTTTCAAAGGCATCCCCAAATCGAAAAAATGAATGTCCAATTACCTGATTGTTGCATGTAATCTCTATGGAAGGCCTAAGCTTTTGCCAAGGCTTCAGTCCAGGTCGATAGGATCCATCTCCTACGGCAGAATGCTGCAACTGTCCTCCACCGAGTCCAGGAGCAAAATTTCCATCTGGATTATCCAGTGGTTTGTCAAGGACCATCTTTTCTATGACATAATTGACAACCTACAGAAACATAGCAGTGGACCATGGTCAGTTGGTGTATTCTTTAACCAATCATGCAAAAGGGAAAATAGCACAGCAAAACCTAACACAATTTAATGCCTTATATACAATGTCTTTCAAAAGTTAGGCCAAAGCTAAAGGTGCACCAGATCACTGTCACATAATTTGAATTAGTCAACTGATGCATAAGATAACATTAGAGTTCTACTATTTGAGCTCCAAAGAACAAAATAAATGTGATGTGATTGTCAATTCATTCAGCTCCTTGTCCACCTTCATCATTCTCCTTATGTTGTTGAGTTCTTATATCTAACCAGAAGAGACAGACACATGCACAAAGATTTTATAAACTAAAGCATCATACATTACCTAAAAATTTAATCTTTTCCTCCTGTCTATTTTAGAGACAATGTTGCTTACTGTCATTAATTTCTTCCATCTTGCTTTCGATTTTTTTTTTTTTCAATTCCATCATCCCATTTAGATAATTCCATTCTCTTGAAGAAATGATAAAAAAGGAATGGAAAGAAAAAAGAGCATAAGGGGTCAAATGAGAGATTTTAAGGCGCTCTAAAATATGCTTAAAATAAGTTACTCTTCTCTCTTTTAACTTATTTGATATTAAATCATTTTTACTGCTTCCATCGACATTGCTTTTGGTCTATCTACAGTTTTATTGTCCTATTGCTTGAAGCCACTCACTTCCCACAAGGCACATATTTCCAAATTGTTTTGAGAATAAATTTACAGCTCAGATATATGCATCTTTCAAGATTGTTTACTTTGCAATTAATGTTTAAACAGTTTCTAATCCCCAATCCTGTTATAGAGCATACCACATTAACAAATTTGTATACTCAACTCAACTCACAAGGTGTGATGAAATTTTTACGCTGGTTGTCACCTACCGCAACCGTCCTCCTTTATCCGGGCTTGGGATCGGCTAAACACAAACTACTTACACATTAACAAATTTGTATATCTTCAAAAAAAAAAAAAGCGTAAAAATCTCACATACTTGAAGTCCCATAATGCAAACAACACATACATCATAACTGACCTCTTTATGATCAAATGCTTCTAGCATACATTCAAAATAATTTATTTCCTGTAACTGAATTAAACTTACTTTATGTATTCTCAGTATGCGGGGTGCACTTAGTTTGCCTTGTGTGAGGATCTGGACAGCTGAGCCTTCGCAAGGATGCAGATAAAAGCTGCACCTGGAGAAATTCAACTATTTGAATTATTTACCTAGGGAAGAAAACTATTTAAATCAACTCAATATAAGCACAAGAAAATATCTGTTGTTCAATGCAAATCCAAGTCCAGAAGAAAGAATATTCACAATTTCACATACAACTTTTCTAAGTCATGCAAAATAAATCCAAACAACATGGTTGATAAAGGCCTTTAATAGATGCGTAGGTTCACATAAGCATGCTTCTTTATGCCTCACAAGTAAATGTTATTTCAGTGAAACACGCACACATGCACATATGAAAAAAGAGAGCAATAAAGTCAAAGACTACTTGGTATTTTCTCTTGGAGGGAGGCGATTATGCTGTACGCAATCTATACACCACCAAGGGAAGTCCTTTTCATCCTCAGTTCCATCAAAATCAGTAACTTTCTTTCTCCATGGGCCTCCTTGAGAGCCTTCAGTGATAATTGAAGGAGGGGAAACTGTTGAAAATTCGAATGGAGGATACACCATGGAATCATTTTCAGCACTACCATCTACCTCAATTCTGGAATGGGCAAGACTTCTGGGAGTAATATCTTTCCCAGACAAAACATCCCCATTAGCTGAAGATTGAGATCCCAGTCTTTGCCTTCGTTTGGCCAACCAATGGGCCAATAGACCTTTAAGGGTTTCACGAGCTAGATTAACCTGCAGATCATGGGTAAAAGCAATATATGAATCAGTTAATAATAAACCTGATGGTAAGCTGTCTGGTTTCACAATTAAATAAAGCACTTAGAAGATCATTTGCTACACTAGAAAAAGGACATGTTCCATAATAGAACCACCAACTTGAGATTTATTTGATAATATACCTTATCATCTTCAGGTTTTCCAGCTATGTTAAGATCTGCAGAATACATCTCTGCAGAAAAGCACTGTGGTGTGTCCAAATGAACAGACAAGCTTCCAAGCCTTGAATCTACAGTGAACCACCCAGGAATGCTTACCTAGAAGAGCAGCAAGAGAATCAACAATAAAATCCACCAAAACTCCCATACTATAAGTGTCAAGAAACCACTCAACCTAAAAGCTCACACTTGTAGGTGAGGACCCCAAGAATAGTTTTATATCTCTAATAAGAAGCATTGTGAAAAAAACTTATCATACATACCATTTCAAATAACTTTTCCTTTTTCTCCTCAAATGACACCTGGGAAAAAAATATAAAATTATAAGTATGAATAAGTACTGCAACACAGCAATCCTGAAAGCTGCCACATTCAAATGTATGCATAACATCATGAATGAACCATATCAGCAGTGGTACCATCTTACCACTTCCAGAAGTCAGAGATACCACCATGCAAAAAAACCACACATTCGAATAAAAATGGAAAAGGGAAAAAGACAAGTAACCTTTCCATAGTCCTCAACTACAACACCCCTTGTGATCTCCCATAGCTTCACTGAACCAGCAGTATCCTATAAAGCAGGTGTGATTCATAAGTTTCATAGAACTCCGGTTGCACATGGATAACACATCGGTGTCAAAAACATGATTACCTTAGTCAGGACATGCCTTCTATTATTTAAAATTTCATGCTGAACTATTGCTGGAGTTCCAGGAATGCTTAAGGTCGGTTCTTTGTAGACAGGAACCTACAAATGTCACTTAATTTACCAAAAAAGGAAGAAACAAGTTTGTGTCCACCAGTAGAGAGAGGATTTATTTAAACATATTTTAGATATTCAAGTCAAAGCAAATCATCAATAAAAGTTAGAAGTTACAAAAAATAGAATATGCAGTAGAACATATCATAACATAAATTACAAAGATAATAGCTACAAGCATTCTATGCATGTATTCTTGGCGCCACATGCCTTAGTTGGTGAAAGGGGAAAAAAATAGAAATCTAATTAGTCAACCGATAAATACAAAGCACAAAGCATCAAGATTCAAGAAACACAAAGAATTATCCAAAAATCTGATCACCCCAGCTATTATATATATATATATATATATATATATATATATATATATATATATATAAGAAAAGGATGCAATAAGAATTCTTACCAGGGTGGATCCTTCTAAAGAAATCCTTGCCCTCGAAAAGGACAGGTTTCCAGCTAAAAATGAACCACCTCTTTGGAAGACCTTTTGAGGATTGTGTCCTTCAGCAGGCCATCTATGAACTGAAGAATCTGTTGTTGCAACCCATATGCTATCATCATGCAATGCCAATTGCAAAATGGGATGCTCCTTTGAGCAAAGCAAAAGACTCTCTCTTGTTGCCAAGTCTGTCAAGTATAACTGAGGGTATAAACAGAATTGGGCATCAAAAATTTTGAGCAACAAAACTAAATAGTAAAACAAAATAAAAGAAAAAAGTAGGAAGATTTGAATAGTTCTGTTTGCAAGAAAATCTACTTACAGATAGATCCCTCCCACCACTATAAACATGGCCAAATGTTGGGGTGCTGGCAAGTGCCCAAACAGAATCTGTATGCACAGCATATGAATGCACACAACGCTGCTGACCAAGGTCCCATAGTCTATAAAGCAATCCAGAAATAATTAAAGGCAAGTTCTTATACATTTTAATGGCTGAAGTGGGGCACGTATAATACAGTGAGGGAAAATGGGAAGAGAGGAGGGAAGGTCCTTAAATATCTACCTGATCATAGAATCAGAGGATCCAGATAAGCAAAACCTGCAAGAATGAAATTTGCAAATTCTGTTACTAATATAAAACTATGATAAAAAAAAATTTTAAAAAAATAGATAAGCCATAGAATTAAATCAGCTAAACTGATGATCCATTAGTTAAGAAAATACCAGCTGCATCCCATTCACTATCAAAAGCTGTTAAAACACTAAATAATTTGCACATGGTTTCAGTTGAAAGCTGTGAATAGCAGGAAGAACAAAAAAGACATGGACGCATAGTCTCATACACACATTATATTCTGACATAACTTCTTTTTTGTCAATGTGATTGCCAGTTTGAGATGGGAACTTCATTTTATGAGATACCAAGACTTTTAACTTGGCTTTGCTTTACCCATGGTCTCAGGAGTCGTCTACATTGATTACATAACATATTGGCCAGGGACCCTCATTAGTTGGAATTACCGGCTATTGCTTCATGAAGATTTCTTCTCAAGGTTAAGGTTAGCAACACAGGAAGCCAGATTCGTTGCTGATCAGCTTTTCTTTCTCTCTTTAACTAGATTCCCCATCTCATTTTCTTTCTATGCTCTCTAAACTGACTACTATCATCCCTGCATATTCCTACTTCCTCAAATCCCTTTTGCCCATCTCATTGTTACAGCCTTACAGGTGGTGAGAGTTAAAGATTTGGTCTAGCTGCCTTTTGCAAATCTTTTTAAACCAACTAAAGCAGGAAAACTATATCAAATTCTCAGTTCCTTAATAATTCAACTACAACAAACACATATTCCCCACTTTTTGGCGTATTGTATTGAAATACCAACCTTGCAATTGAAGGAATTTTCAGCATTTAGGATTGTCATTCAACAAATCATCTTGAAAATTGCAAGCTTAAGAAAACAAAAACAACACATTTGTTGAAATTTCTATTGTTATTTCTACTCTATTTTGCGTACAGGTAAACAACAGCTTAAAAAAAAAAAGAAAATCCTTGTTCTACATTATCCAGAAAATTAGCAACCAGCAAATTCACTGAAAATTCATCCCTCACATAACTCATTTCTCTCAAGGAAATCACCTTTATCTTGCTTCAGCCACACATGACAGAGAATGGACAAGTTGCTTTTCCTATACCAAAACCCAACCCCCCCCCCCACACCCCCCAACCCCCCCCCCCCCCCCCCAAAAAAAAAAAAAAAAACCTCCAACATTTTCCATTATATTTACGAGCACATTGGTTAAACACCACATCCTTCACATGTCAAGTACAGCAAGTTTTTAACGACACTTAAAAGCTGTTCTCAAATAGTGTGGCAAACAGGAATTCCCAATGTAGCACATCAAAAGCCAAGTTGGCATGCTTAATTATGAGCTTTTTCACCATGATAAAAGTGAAGTTATTGACACTCAACTCAACTCAACTTAACTAAGCTTTTATCCCAAAAATTTGGGGTTGGTTATATGGATTCTCTTTCTCCACTCTAAACGATTTTGGGTTAAATCCTCAGAAATGTGTAATGCTTTTAGGTCATGTTGTACTACTCTCCTCCAAGTCAGTTTAGGTCTACCCCTTCTTTTCTTTCTATCCTCTACCTAATGTGCTCTACGTGTCTAACTGGAGACTCCGTATGTCTACACTTCACATGGCCAAACCACCTCAATCTCCCTTTTCTCAACTTATCCTCAATTGGTACCACTCCTACCTTTTCTCTAATACTCTCATTACGGACTTTATCTAGTCTAATATGGCCACTCATCCACCTTAACATTCTTATCTCCGCAACTCTTATCTTAGACACGTACGACTACTTCAGTGCCCAATACTCACTACCATATAACATAGCCAGTCGTATGGCTGTACGATAAAATTTTTCTTTCAACTTATTGGGAATCTTGCGATCGCATAAAACTCCCGTGACAAGTCTCCACTTCAACCATCCGGCTTTAATCCTATGGCTAACATCCTCCTCACATCCCCCATCTACTTGAAGGACTGAGCCAAAATATTTAAAGTGATTACTTTGGGACAGTATCACTCCATCCAAACTAAATCATTCCCTATTACCAATTCAGCCTTCACTAAACTTGCAATGCATGTATTCTGTATTCGTTCTACTTAACTTAAAGCCCTTTAACTCTAGAGTACTTCTACAAAACTCTAACTTTCTATTAACTCCTTCTTGTATCTCATCTATCAGAACTATATCATCCGCAAACATCATGCACCAAGGAATACTCTCTTGTATATGTTGCGTTAATTCATCTAAAACTAATGTATCATCTGAAGTTATTGATACATCAAAATAAATGTCTGCTATCTAGATGGAAAAGCATCTCAATTAGTTGAATCAACCACAACTCCGAACACAAACCCCCCCCCAACCCAACACCCAACAAGGGTTCAATTCCACTACACTTCTCTAGCATGCAGAAGAAGCTGCACTGACGATTTTCCTTTTTCATTCAATATAAACTCAAAACCAATAACCAATCCAAAATTTGTGAAACCATCCAAAATTTTTCCAAAAAGCTAACATAAACAAGATGCAAATCAATTCAACAAACCTGCCAGAAGAATCCAAAAGCAGAGCCCTGATATTATCAGTGTGCCCTCTTAGCTTCATAGTCTTTGAACCAGTTCTTGGATCCCAAACGCGAACAACCTATAGGAAGAGACATTGTGTAAATTGCTCTTGCTTATAATAACCCAGAATCATTTTGAAACCATTATATGATCAAAACCATAAAAAGTGTCCAAGATAAGCTTCATAACTGACTTTTTAATTGTCTTAAGACAAACACATTAATCACTATAATATCAGAATATACCTTTTCAGTTCCACCAGAGACAAGAATAGTTCCAGTCTCATTCATTGCCAATGCATAAACTGACTCCTTATGGCCTTTGGCACCAATTGGTACATATCCATGGGACTGAGTTGTATGCATAGTTATGCTGTTGCTTGAGCTAATGGTGCGTAAACTTGTCATAGGCAATGGATTACCAGAACCACTGACACCATTTGAACAATCATCTTCCATTGCATCATTTGATTTTGAGACTGGAGCAAGTGCAGCTTCGAGATCCCATATGAAAACCTCCCCACCAAGGCCACCAGAGGCAACAATATTGCTCTAAAATGCATGACACTAGAAGAGGATCAGAAAATGACATTTGACAATATATAGGATCACACCAATCATAACTACAAGCATGATTCTATAAAATTAAGTATGAAACTTAAATGAAAGGATGCAATGACAGGAACCTTTCATCCATGCAGTTATTAAGATCCACAAAAATTTGATACAGAAATTACATTTTTTTCTGCTGCAGCAAGACAAGTAACATAATCAGAGTGCTGTCGAAGAGTCCTGGTACAAATTCCATCGGACAAGCAACTCCAAGTCTGGTAAATCACAACAGAAATAAATAACCAAATCAATCAACAAGAAAGCAACCAAAACTCATACATAAAGCTACCAAAAATTATGAAAGTTGACAGACCTTGAGAGTGGTGTCTGAAGAGCAGGAGACAAGTGTGCTATCACCAACAAGGACAGCATCATTTACCTACATAACCAGAAATGCTCCACTAAATTGTGTCTCAAGCATTGGCATAAAAGTACTTTATGCATGTAATAAAAAAAAATACAATTTAAATATCTTCTAAAGAGAAACTGTATTTCACATAAAACTCTTTTCTCCTTTTTTTGTCTTTTTGGTTAGGGATGGGGAGGGGGCAGGAATGGGGTGTGCATCACCAATTTACCAGCATTCATTTGATAGTAAATCACAACATTCATTCTAATTGACAAAATCACAAAACATCAACTCAGATTTGCTCCCTTCAATGTCCTACAAGTTAGTGAGGCATGAAAATCAGCTGAATCTACATCAACAGTAACAGTTACCCATCAACCACACCCCTGTTATATGTAAAATATCAAAACAAAATGCGACAGGGGAAATGAAGATACCCAATCAACATGCGACTCAAATGTAGCAGAGCATGTAGCAGAATCTTCAGCCAATACCCATCTCTTCAGTGTGCCATCACGACTCCCAGTGAAGAGGTAATCGCTTCCATCAGATACAGATGACTTTAACACAGCCAAGCAATTAATGCCAGCACAATGCTGCAAAATAGACACCCAAATGCAATGTTAGGCCTATAACATCATTTAACAGTCAAAAAATGCTACCCAAACACTAAGTCCTTGAATAAAACAAGAAGCACAATGTTCAAGAGACGAGGCTGCATTCATTACATGTTGGTCATGTTGGCTGCAAATTAAATGGATGGATCTCATCCTTTGCAACTTCATAAAGTTCATGTTGCAGCAATTATTGACTTAAACTCCTTCAAACTTCCAACATCAGAAGCAAGAAACTAGCTTTTCAACTGAACCCATAACACACTTCACCATTTACCATCTAACCATAGCTTATCTAGGAAGAATTACTGAAGTGAAAATGTGTTAATGCAAAGCAAATGCAACGCACCCCATTTGTTTATTACCATCTGTAAAATAAAACCAGTCACAGAATTGACAACATTGTTGGATTGTCCTCCAATATGGAGCGGCTCGATGCATTTCTTTGCAGAAGGGAAGATAAAGGTAGCAAACAAAGATAAGGGACCCAATATTACCATTATTAAGTGGTCAGAACAAATATATCATAATCAACTTGAATATCAAGAGCACACAAGCTTCTTTATCGAATTTTGAGGAACGGCATGTAGACAAAATATTATGGTACTGTAGACTTTATAAAATAATACGAGTGAAGTTTTAGCAGCATTAAAATATCATACACTGGCAAGAGAAATATTGAATTACAGAAATTACATTCGCATAAGAAGCTCACAAATGAATAGAGGACACAAACATGAACACTACATATCCCAATCATGCAACTTAGGTACTTTTATAACATATCAAATAAAAAAAATGTTTATAACCAACTAAATCACACCACCCCCCCCCCCCCCCCCCTCCTCAAAAGAAAAGATTTAATTAACAAAAAAGCAAATGTACAGCAAGGAAAGCAACTTCCTCATTTCAAATGCTTTAACACTTAGCTGCAAAGGACAAAATGATCAAAACAAGTACAAGATCGCTTCACCTTTGTATCATCAGCATCACTCAGTACATAAGTGAGCCTCTTCTCCTTGCGTGGCCGAACAGAATTGGAATTGTTCCCTGCACTACCCACGCGGTGCATTGCAATAACACCTAATATAATATAAATAAGCAATCAGTTAATAATAAAACTAAAGTTGCAGCTACCTTCCAATTCCATTAAGTTGTTAATAATATGCACCAACTAAAAACTATTTACACCTACTTTCCCAAAGAAATGGTCAACTATTTCTAAGCAACCAGTACCCAATGCCATAATGGTTCATGGTTCCCAATTAGATGAAAACTACTAATATTTTTTTTATTTTCATTTAATTGAATGTAATAGAAGCAAAATGGCAGGTTCTGAGTGCTAAGCTATGCTATATAAAAATTCCTGAAAGTTAGATACTTGTAACAAGCAACTCTGTCCAGAATCCACATGACAAAAAGTCAAAATTGTAAAGAGCAAAACAAAAAATCAATAGAAAATTTCCAAAATGTGTAGAAAAACATGAATTGGGCACAGTCAGCCAGTAAGGACTGAACCCTAAAAATGCATCCTAAGGTAAAAGTCCAACAGCTGATACAAAATCAAGAACACCAACACTATCTTTCAGGGGCTGATGCAGAAACAAGAAGCAAGATTGGAGCATAGCAATAAGAGTCGTCCAAATGGTACAGTGAGTCCAGTACCATAGAGCAAGTTACCCTTCATATAGGTTTCTTGCCTACTCTCTGCTAATAGAGTTACCATTTTACAATTCTAAGATCATCAACACCAACATTCCAAGCTACCCCAGTTCATCTATACATACACATTTACGACTTCCATGCACAAAACAAAATGTCAACTCTAAGCATATATTAATGGCATACCCAAGGCACCAGAATACCGTCCTCGCAAGCCAAAAAAAAAAAATTAAAATGCTCTAATAAAACTAACAACAAATTAATTACCACTTGAGATGCAAAAAAATAACAACATATAATAATTACTTGTTAGATAACTTTGCTCAAGATAGTAATATCCTCCATAATCTCCAATTGGTCTCCACTGCTTAATTTAGACATCTCCAATGAATAATTCATTGAGAAACAAATTATTAGTCAAAAATTAAGATTTGGAATGATAAATCGGCGATAAGAAACGCGATCCAAACCCTTAAAAAAGAAGATTAAGTGAAAGAAAACGGATTACAGAGACACAAGTCAAAAGAAAGGAGACAAGAGAAGAGGAAAACGCGAAGAAATTAAAAAAGCTAATCGATAGAGGCTGAAATGATCAAATAAACAAAAACGAAAATATAAGAGAATTAAAGGGGAGAATTTTGCATTAACTTACAGGGAAGTGATGGAATTCGAGGGAGAGAGAGAGAGAGTATGTGTGGGTGTTTTGTGGGAATCTGAGAGCGTATAATTGAAGAGATTGAGAGTTGGAAAAACCCTAGAGGATTGTTTATGTGTCTTTGCTTTGTTTGGCTTTGTTTTGTTCTTTGAGGTTTACATAGTTGAGAGAGGAGAGGGAGAGAGGCGGAAGAAGGGAGGAGAGATTTGGGAACAAACAATCATATAGACTCTCCCTCACAAAACTGAACCGGGAAGTGAAAGTCAAAGGCAAGCTTAGCCCTGTGAAATCTTCGTCTGTCGTATTCTCCCGACCAGAAACGACGTCGTGTTCTTAAAACCTAAAATTACACATTCAAATTTCAAACCACACCTTCATGAATCTAATTTTCTAATTATGTTTGTGAAAATATTTTAAATTTGTCTGGCAATGATAATTCAAAAATGAACAAGTTCATTTTACCAACAATAACTTTCTTAGTATAAATATTTTATAAAAAAATAAATAATTTTAATTATTGTTAACGTGTTTATAATGACTCTCATAAAAAAAAATAATAATTTTATTTTTAATAATTATATAAATTTTAAATTTTAGAACTTACGCAATTCTCGGATTCACGTTTTCGTTATGTTTTAATTCTATTCAAGTAAAAATCAAGTAACATAAAAAAAATATAATTAATTAAGTTATATTTAATAATATTAACTATTTTAATAATTATTAAATTAATTTTTAGATATTTTATTAATAATTAATTATTAAATATTAATTATTTATATATAATAATTTAAAATAAATTTTTTTAATAAAAATAATAATTAAATTAGATATATATGTAAAAATAATAGTATTATTATATTAATCATAATTAAAATAATTTTTAATATCTAAATATTAAAATAATAATTTTTTTATAAATTATTTTTTTAATTTTTAAATATTATATTATAAATAATATTAATAAAAAAATAATATTTTAATCATAATTAAAATATTAAAATGATAATTTATTTTTACCACTGTCTATACATACCTGTATTTTATTTATAAAAAAAAATTATTGTGAAAAGTGTCTTAAACAGACTCCAAATTAAAAAATAAATAAATAAATAAAGAGGATGATATGCTTTGGACGTAGAAGGTCAAATGGCACGTGGAAGCAGTCAAAAAGTAGATTGAAGTAGCAAACCTGTCCATGTGAGCTCACTCTCAATTTTTATTATAAATTTTTTACGTAATTATTATATTTTTATTTTTAAAATTAACAAACCCTAACACAATAAAAATATCAATTCCACTACTTTTTTTTTTCGACTTCTTAATTTACGTTTCACTAAACCTATCACATTTTTCTCTTAAATAATAGTTTTTATTTATATTAACATTAATAAAAATTTACTTAATCTGTTTAATTTAATAATTAAAAATATTCACTCACATAATAAATTTAAATTCAAATCCTTATTTCCTAATTTTTATATTAAAAAAAATTATTAAAAATGTTATATTAATAATTTTATAATCATTTTATTATTTTATTTTCTTTAATATAATTCACTGACTAAGAGGATATTTGATTTATTGTTGAGTGCAGCTGATAGTTAATAGACACTCAAACATGTGAATTAGAGTGTTTGATAAATTTTAAAAAATAAAACTGATAATTAATTGATAGCTGATATGATACCCATCAACTGTAATTTATATAAACTCTATTTTTAAAGCTATTTTTTCATCGACTGATAGCTGATTTTATTTTATTTTTTATTTTGATCATATTATTATTTTTAATTTAACTCAAAAATTAATATTATTAATTTTTTTAATTTTTTATTTACAATTTTAATATTTTAATTAACTCATTTTAACTTTATTAAAATATTTTTTTATTAATAAAGTAAAATATTTATTTATATTTAAAAATTTAAAATTAATTATAAATTTTTTCTTTACCAACAATAATAATTATTTTATTTATATTTTTAAAATTATTTAATTATTTAAAAAATTAATTATTTTCTTATTTCAATAATAAAATAAATAATATAATATGATAGATTAATAATTATATATTTTATTTTAATAATATAATAAATGATATAATATATTAATTCAATAATTATATATTTAATTTAATAATAAAATAAATAATATAATATAATAAATTTATAATTTTATATTTATTTTAATAATAAAATAAATTATATAATAAATACTCATATTAGTCATTTTACATATCAGCAACGGTTAAATATAGTTTTACCAAACAATTAACATAAATCAGCTATTATCAGCTAACAGTAACAGTTATCAATTGTATTCAACAGTTAAATAAAAAATACTCTAAATAAATTATATTTAACATATATAAATAATTTTATTAAAATAAATAAAATAAACAATAACTTTTTGTGAAATCAATAATCTGTGTAAACATTATCATATCTATAAAGAGATTTTGACTATTAAAAATATAATAAAAAACTTAAATTTCACCTGATTAAAAATTCTGTTTAAAATATAAATAAAAAAATATATATTTCGCAGAAAATGATGGCTCGAGTTCATTCATGATTTGTAGCAAGGAAATAAATATATTATTTTAAAAATAATTTAAAATTTTAACAAATAACATGATATGTAGCCGTAGGAGTATCATTTTAAAAAAGTTCAACAATAGAAACTCCGAATGAGGAGGAGATCAATAGAGAGTCTAACGTCTCAGTCTTGTGTAGCCATTGGTGGACGGATTGGCAATTAACATTCGCCAGCATCTAGGCCCCAAGAAGCCATTTCTCCTCAGTAGACACAGAGCCAAACAAGCTGAAGACAATTACCTCTTTTAGAAATCTAAGAATATCAAGAAGAATGCCAATAGGTCATATCTGTGAGAAAACCTAAACCAAAAACTACATACATCAATCCAAACAATGGTGAAAGTGAGATATACTTGTTCAGGTTAGGAAAAAAACTCCTTGCCTGACAGGAATAGGGGAAGTCTCAAGTGGGTGGAGATACTCTAATTAAAGATCTACAAATAGAAAAAAAAATCTCTATCTAAAAAATTAGTGAGAGAGGAAAACTTTTTTGATCTAGAAGTTGATATTTTCACTATATTGGTCTTGATATTTTCACATACCTGTAGTGATATTTGCTAAAAAGCCCAATACATGTTGAATTAGGCATGTCCATTATCCTCTTGTTCTCACAAAAGCCAATGGCCATGGGATGTGCAAATTCAATATTTTGTAATTTAAAAAAAAAAAAAGCAAGACATGTATTAAAATAAAAAGACCCAAGTGGAAAATGGGATGAAGGGCATGTTTGGATTAACTGTTGAATACAACTGATAATTGTTAGCTGTTACTGTTAGTTGATAGCTGATAACTGATAGCTGATGATAGTTATTTTTTATTAAGTGTTTGGTAAAATTATATTTAACTGTTAATATTAATATGTGAAATGACTAATAATGATATATACTATATAATTTATTTTATTATTTAAATAAATATAAAATTATAAATTTATTACATTATATTATTTATTTTATTATTAAATTAAATATATAATTATTAAATTAATATATTATATTATTTAAATAAATATATAATTATTAATCTTTTATATTATATCATTTATTTTATTATTGAAATAAGAAAATAATTGTTTTTTAAGATAATTAAATAATTTTAAAAATATAGATAAAATAATAAAATAATTATTATTATCAATAGAAAAATTTATAATTAATTTTAAGTTTTTGGATATAAATAAATACTTTATATTTTATGTTATTAATAAAAAATATTTTAACAAAGTTGAAATACGTTAATTAAAATATTAAAATTATAAATAAAAAAATAAAAATATTAATAATATTAATTTTCAAGTTAAATAAAAAAAGATAAAATGGTCAAAATAAAAAATAAAATCAGATCAGCTATCAGCTGATGAGAAACAACTCTAAAAATAGAGCTGCAGCTGATCAGCTGATGAGAAACAACTCTAAAAATAGAGCTGCAGCTGATGGGTATCATATCAGTTGCCCATAAGCTATTAGCTCTATTTTTTTAAACTTGTCAAATACTATAATTTACTTGTTTGAATATCTATCAGTTATCAGCTATACCCCAACAGGTAAACCAAACACTCCAAAATTTAACTAGAATATCATATTTGCTAAAGAAAAATTGGCTTGTAATTTATTTAGATTAATTAAACTATATATAATAAATATAAGAATTTAAATATAATTATTTAATTTAATAATTATTAAATTTATTCACATATCAAATAAAATTTTCTATAATCACATTTTTTTTATTATAGGGAATGATTTAAATTTAATTTTATTAAATGAGTGATTTGCTATTGGTAAAAAAAAAAAAATAAAATATTAGCAGATAATTCATACGCTTTATTCAGGTATCAGAAGATTCTAAATTCCAATTAGTTATCCACTATGAAGGAAATCCATGGCTACAGAGAAACAGAAAAAAGCTTTAAATTTAAAAATCCAACGGCCCAAAAGGCAGGCTGTGCTTCTCATTATTATAGCTTTACCGTTTACGTTAAGACTTCTCTGTTAAAAAAAAAAAAAAAATCTTAATAGACGTGATACCAAGTGCTACCACACATCCAACCAATCTAATTCCGCCGCGTCACCCAATGGAGCTGGAATCTTTTCTTTCTGATTGTTTATCAATTTTATTTAATAATGTTATTTTATTTATTATATTTACAAAATAATTTGCTTAGATCATGAAAATATGAGATCATCTTAAAATATATTCCACTGTGATGCAAGAGTAAGAAAAGAAAATTCTTGATAATGTGTGGTCTAAACTTTAAAAATCCTAAAAGTTACTGGTAATGGCCACAGCATCACATCAATTGCAATCCAAATTAAAAATTGTACAACTTCCCTTCATCCATTGGGACTTCAACTGTAACATCACTCATCATCCATCATTGTCCAAAACCCAAGAAAAAGCATCAAATTTCCACTTTTATTCCACCTTTACCCCTCCGCTCCATACGCTCCTCTCTGAAAAAATTATTGCTTTACAGTTCAATTTTATGGATCTGAACTCAACTGCACTTGACCAACCATTAGAATAAGATTCTTTCACTGTGTATTTTCATTTTCTCATTGGCCACTGTCAACTTAATAAACAGTGTACAGAAAAAGACTTTCTTCTCCTAATCAGAGTCTAAAAGAGTGTTCAATCATTGCAAACAAACTCTTGGCTTCCTCAGATTTATAGGGTTTTTGAAAAAATTGTGCTCAGCTTTTGACTTCTTTTTGTTTCTTGCTTCTAGTCTTTTGGGTTTCCTTATTTCTTGGCTCTGCTTTTGAAAATTAGCTCACATGATCTTGGGGTTTTACTGCTTTTCAGGGTCTCTATAGTCTTTCACCTCAGTTCTGGTATGAAAGTGCTTTTGGGTGTTTTTCTGCGTAGGTGATTCAGCTCCATTGTATTTCATCTTGGTTTGTTAGTTATATTTGAACCGTTCTTGGTGTTCTGTCAACGTTGCAGCTTCTTGAAATGGATTAGTTGTTTTTTCCTTATTAAGTACTACGCAAGAAATCTTTCCCATATAGTATAAGTGTTAAAGTTGCAAAATTTAGCATGTATAGCTTCAATTGTCAACTTTGCTTCTGTTAGGGTACTTTCCAAGCAAAGGGGTGTGCCTGTTGTATGAATATTGCTGCTTTTGTAAAAGTGTCTGCTTTTTCCAGTTTTATTAGCTGAGAAATGTTTATTTCCAATGAGGAGCTGATCTCATTGTCTCTAGACAATGCAACCGAATCCTTAAAATCATCTCAAATGGAATCAAGCCTGGATTTCCCCGGGGAGATGCCATTGGAATCTGACTTGCTGGATTTGCCGCCACCTCCCACTATTTATACTGATGTCAAGGTCGTCCCTGAGCACGAAAAGAACAAGTTCGAAATGTCCATATCAAATCTGGAAGGTAAATTTTTAAGGTGTTGGTTATGGTAAGTTGTGTAGAGCATTAATTTCAGCCCAATGAGGCTATTCTCTTGATTTAGTATTGAGTGTTTTTGACATTTTGAGTTTCATCTCTTGCTTGATTGTTACTGTTTGGAGAGTAAACTACAAGTCAGAATCATCAACAGCAATTGTAGTTTTCAGCTCTCAATTATAGAAAAACATATTGTTAAATGACCTCTCATTATACAAGTTTGTTTTGTTTGATTTATTTTTTAGGAGAAATTGCACAAATGAGGCAGAAGGAGAAGTCATTAGACAGAAAGCGTAAAGAAGCCTTAAATAAGATATTAGATATTAAAGGTGGTTATTTATTGTTTGGTCTAAAAACAGAGGGATTTTTCTTTTATGTTATTGTTTTGCCTATTGAAGCGTTGGTTTCGATTTTCAGGCTGTATTAGAGTATTTTGCCGAGTTAGACCATTCCTAGTCACAGAAAAGAGAAGAATTCACGAACCCCTCTCAATTAAGTTAGAGAAGGTTACAGTTAGATCTGTAGGAAGTAGGAAGGAATTCAGATTTGATAAGGTTTTCCATCAAGCTGCTACTCAAGGTCAGTAACATGGTATCCAATTTCTCATGCTTTTCTTGGTGTGTTTATATATTCCTTGCAATTGTAATGTGAGTCTGTTTTTCTTCTTGAAACTATGCAGAGGATGTTTTTGTTGAGGTTGAACCAATCCTAAGATCTGCACTTGATGGATACAATGTATGTATATTGGCTTATGGTCAAACTGGGACCGGCAAGACATTTACAATGGTCAGTGAAATGTCTGAAACATCTTATCCTTGCATTTATGTTGTTGATTTTTCCCCTCTTTTTCTGAATTGTTTAAGACTGAGGGTTAAAATCATTCTCTAGGATGGCACAAATGACCAACCTGGGATTATTCCTCGGGCCCTTGAAGAGCTTTATTGTCAGGCTTGTTTAGACAACTCATCTTCTATAACATTTTCCATGAGCATGTTGGAGGTTTACATGGGAAACCTTAGAGATCTACTGGCTCCAAAAGCAGCATCTAGAACATATGAGGCTGTAACAAGATGGTAACTATTAATTCGATTCATGTTTTTGATGAATCACAAGCTCAAAATTAAAATTGGAGGCTTTTGTAATCTGTTGCTTGGCTGGTTTGGCTAACTTTACTACAGCAATCTCAACATCCAAACAGATCCAAAGGGATTGGTGGAAATTGAGGGTTTGACAGAGGTCAAGATTCCAGATTTAGCTAAAGCAAAATGGTGGTACACCAAGGGGAGACGGGCTAGATCTACTTCATGGACAAATGTGAACGAGACATCAAGCAGGTCGCATTGGTGGGTTGAGGGTCTCTTTTAATTTTCTGAACTTCTTTCTTTACTTAATCTGGTTTGATGATTACATTATCTTTTTAGTTCTATATATCTAGCTTAACAAGGATCAACATTTCTCGACATGGAGATAATTTGAAAGCCAAAGCTGAAGTAAGCAAACTGTGGATGGTGGATCTTGGAGGTAGTGAACGACTGTTGAAAACAGGAGCCACAGGACAGACACTTGATGAGGGACGGGCTATAAATCTCTCTCTTTCTGCTTTAGGTGATGTTATTGCTGCTCTTAGGAGGAAGAGGGGCCATGTGCCTTACAGGCAAGTTCTTGGTCTTACTATCCCTACTTTTCATCTTTAATGATCTCTTCCTTTCCGTTGGTTCTCTGGGAGTGGGTCCCCATTTACTCGTACTCATCATGCACTGGTTAAGGTCTACTTGAAGCAAGATAGCAGTTTCAGTATTCTCTTCTTATACTTTCTTTTGAAAGATTCTAAAATTCACATTTTTTATTGCAGAAATTGCAAGCTAACTCAAATCCTTAAAGATTCTTTAGGTAAGGGTACTGCTCTCTAATTGTGAAGCATTGCCATGTATTTTAAAGGCCAGAGAAAAAGGCTAAATAGCAGCTGTTCATTATCATTGGTTTTATATTAGCTAGTCATAAATGATAAGCTTCATTTGTTGGAGGCATGGGACCCTGTGAATGAATACAAGAAGTGACAATAATTAAACTCAACGCATATGCATTGTTATGACTCTAATAGCTTACGATGACATTGTCAGCAAAATTAAGAGCCATTTCTGTGTGGTTTCCTAATATATTACTTCTGTGATTGCTACTGCACTCTGCTGACAACTTCAAAAATGCCTAATATTTCTAAATGCAATTGCTTCAGGTGACAGTTCAAAGGTTTTAATGCTAGTGCATGTAAGCCCTTGTGAAGATGATGTTGGAGAGACAGTATGTTCCTTAAGCTTTGCAAATAGAGCAAGAGCTATTGAAATTAATGGAGAACTGCCAGAGGTAACATATGCTGCCCAAAGTTCATTCTCAAAAATCTCAATAGATAGTTTATAACTATTGGTTATGCATGTGCTTATAATTAGGAAATGATCAAACTAAGGCAGAAAAGGATTCTGGAGCTTGAAGAAGAAATGAGAGAAGCTGAAGAAGAATGCCAAAATGATAGGAATCAAATACAGAAGGCTGAGTTCCTATTAAGTGAAAACAAAAAACTTTTATTAACGAATTACCAACTTCCTGAAGACAAGGAAAAGACACCTGTGAGTGACAAAGAAGAGAGTATGACTGTAAATAGAACTCCTTTACTTACTGAAAATGGAGATAAGAGTTCTCTCCCTAGATTCATGACTTCTACGGTAGCTAGTCGCCAAAGGCAAACTGCTGCTGAGAAGGAGATTCCCAGAAAAGCGAGAAGTTTGAGACCAGTGGCAAGAAGTTCAGTCCAATTTTTTGGTTCTCATTCCCTCAGTTGTTCAGATCTTCGTCTCAAACCAATTTTACGGGATTCAAACAAAAAGTCCCGGTTTGGTGAGACAAAAACCATCCTCAGAAAGAGTTTCAAATGCAATAGCTCAGATTTGAAGACACCCTTCTTGCCAGGAAGCAAGATGGTTACTTCATCTGATCCAAACTTGAGAACTACACTCAGTCGCCATAGAAGAAGAATGTCTGATCTGATCTGAGCTGATATTATTATTATTATTATCATTGTTTTGGTCTGCAAACGTGTGTAGGTCCGCTTGAGATTTCATACTTAAGGAACTTTTGACTTGTGTGTCGTAATGTGTTGTAATAGAGTTGAGTTGCTTAAGCTTGTTGGGATCTGTTATTATTATTTACAAGATCCCTGTGTCATTACTTGGTTTGGATTGTTTAGGTTTGTTGGAAATTGTTAATTACTCATTAACAGAATGGTTGTAGCTCTGATTTAGTTCATATTTTATTTAGAATCCATTTAATCATACTTAAAAATGTACTTGTTCGATTTATTTTACCATCTCATGTGTGTAGTCATCACTGCAGATCTAGCTGTGAGCTGCTCCATCCAGCTTTGTTGGTCTGATTTTATAATGCTTATAAAATGCATCTTCTGACATAACAGTTCACTCTTCTGGCCATTTACCTAATCTCCTATTCAAATACCATACAGCTCTAATCACAACTCTGAACAATTTCAAAAATAACAAAAAAAACTCTGAACGATTTCAACTAGAAAAATTAGTTCTAAGAAGTAACTTTCAAGCGAAAGACAATGCATTTTGGTACGCTTCGATTTCAAGTGACTTTAAAGTGAACAGGCATGGAGAGCAGAGAGCAGCGCGCAAGGATTCAATAAGCCAAATAACAGGCATGCCATTGCGCTGATCCATTGTCTGCTTGTTGTACATGCAGATCCTTTCCCTTAAATCCTTAATGTAAACATCAACAGTGAAGTGCCAAAGCCTATCAGACAAAGTGCACATAAAAATAGTGCACTCAGCAATTGTAACATGAGGGAGTCTTCCATGAAAATAATTTGCGGCCTATATGCTGGTGATGCAAGTTGCAGTGGATATTTATCTCGAGTTGCGGCATGCTTGAGTAGCTCGCACCTGCAGTATAGGCTCGGTTCCATTTTTGGCCAATGGAATGCACCTTTGCTCGGAGGGCTTATAATCCAGACTAAGAATAAGATCCTCTTTACTCTTCTAATTAAAAGCAGCAATGAACTGTTGCATTTCACATCACAATTTCAAGCAGTGATCAAGAAACAGACATTTCCAAAAAGGAATTCTTAAGGTTCTATGGACATGTTCCAAATTTAAATAAGCCATTACGTAATTGGGCAAAAGAATCCCTCACCTTTGTAATCAGAGAATCCTTAAAATCAAGTTCATAAAATTTTCTCCCTGGAGCATACAAATTCAACTTTGTCTACCACAGATGATCTACTTTGATAAAAATCTTCAAGATCATTGTCTGTCACAGATGATCTACTTTGATAAAAATCTTCAAGATCATTGACTATCAAGATCATCAACTCTCCCTTCCACTTACAACTATCATCAGAATGATTAAGAGATGACCTCTGAGAAATGTAGAGGTAAATAATTGGAAACAATACAACAAGCATGCAACATCTAGGGTAGCTACAGCCTTAAATCAGAATTACCCAAAATCAAAACAAAGAAAACTGTATTCTAAACCTCTTAAGCTTTGAATCGTTTGAACTCAAACCAAATTTCATAGTGATTAAAAAGCAAACTATCATGTGTATGCTTTCCCAAATACTCAAGCCCCAAACTGGTCAGCCTCTTGGTACATTCCTCACCTCCCAGTCTTGAACAGAACTTAATATTATGCGACACAAAGATTCGCCCATCATAAGGTTTCAACTTACTCACTAACCTTTCTAGTCCAACCCATACAAGCTTATCAGGCATGTGAAGAAACACAGCACTAGCATATATTAAATCATACATAACTCCGGCACCAAACTTGGAGAATTCCATATCTTCCCCTCGCACAATCAGAGGTCGCTTGTATAGAAGACCCTGCGAAGGAAGCTCATATCTTAATGCAGCCATCAGAGAGAGCTCGTCCCTTTCAAGACAGTGGTAGTGTTCAGGACTAAGATACCTAATGAAATGCAAACCAACACGGAGTGTGCCACACCCAATCTCAAGCACTTGTGAGTTGGGTGATAGGTGGGCAGCTTCAGCTAGGAATTCAAAAACATCTCGTCCACCTGCCCATGGCTCCCCATAGTTGCTATGGTGTTCTTCCACAAGGAGCTCACCAGGGCAAGGAAGTGCAGTATGATTATTGTATTCTGGCTCTTCATAGTGTGATATGCCCTTGTAACTGGAAAACATAATGCAATCAATTACAAACAATCTCCCATACACTGAAATTATCATGTAGTTTTTAATATCATTCATATGCGCAAGTTTTCAAGCGAAATCTTACATAAACAGAACACAAACCATTGACTTCAAAGGATTTTAGGTCAGTAAGCCACTGATTCAGTTCAATTACTCAAAAAGTGAGAAACGCAAAAGCTATCCTAACAAACAAAATGCTATACATTTATCGAAAACAGAACAGACAGATTAGCGAAACTCACAACTATGGCGCATTCTTCCACAGTTCAGGGAGATCGGCATGCAGATAAATCTAAAAACCTCACCTTTTTTGACACCCATATAAAACCTAATCAGCCAAAACACAACCCTGTATGCATATACCCCAAAGACAGAGAAAAAGAGCTCTTACTGAATCAGATCATCGAGTTGCTGAGCCCTAGTTCGAGGATTAATGCCCTTACGAAGAACGTTATCTTGCATATGCAATCCGTTCAATCGGATCTGATCCTTAACCCATTCGATATCCTCTTTCGTCGGCGATATTCTTTCCTTATAATCTGCTAACCCTCCGCCGCTGCCACCACCTCCGGCAGCGCCAGCAAAGCCTTGTAAAGGAGGAGCAGAGGCCGGACAATCACAATAAGATAGGGAAGAGATAAGAAAGAACAACATAATGGCTGCGACGGAGACCGAGAGCACGAGAACTGGAACTGTTATGACTACTCCCTTTTGTGTCGGTGAAGAAGCCATTGTTATTTTGTGCCTGTGTGTATGGCTGTGCCTGTGTTTTTTGCGGGATTGTCGTTTTTATGTATCTTCCTCATTCTTGCTTCTCATTCGGTCTTCCACATCTAAGCATCCTGTGCGCGTACGTTGTTTTTAACACTTGTTGTCGTTTCGGAAATCTCGATTCGATTGCTTAGGTTCGCCAACATGGGTCGCGACCTGGACAACTTGCAAATTCGAGTATGGATTTGCTTGGGGAAAATATTATAAAATGAATAAAATATTATCATTGCTTTTCATTCATTTTTAAAAAGTAAAAAAAAAAAATTAATCTTTCTATCTATTCTTTTGAATTTCTTTTATTTATTCACTCTGATATTTATCACTAAATTAATTTTTATTTAATTTTTAAAAATAAAAGTAAAATATTTCAAGTTGATATCTTCAAAGAAAAAAAATAATCTATCCTTGATATCAATCGTAAAACTTGTTCCAAGCTGCGCTTACTAATCGACGTCGTTTTATAAGGATGATATGAGCATTTTGACCTGTTTAAAGCTCTTGATTAAACCCTAACCTCAAGACATAGTGGACACTCAAGACATAGAAGACACTTCCATTCCTGAAGCCAAAAAGCATGCAATCTCCAAGATTTATACTCAGCATTTCCAAGCAAAACCCTAAATCCCCCTTCTTCTTCTATTCGTCCGCATTTTGTCACCGTGACACTCGCCTAGCTCCATCGCAGTACCGCTTGATTTCCTCCACCACATCCGTTTGCTCATGGATGGACTCCATCAAGGGGGTCTTCACTGGCAAAAAAGCCGACTCCAAAGACACTCTGGAATCGTTCACGCTTCTTCGTAAGTATCGCTTTACCATTCTATTACTGCTATTTGACATTTAGGTATAACTTTGCTGAATTTTGATTTTAGGTTTTGCTGATGAGTTGAAGAATGCGAGGAGGGTTGGGTCATTCAAGCAATTCATAGTGGGTCGAAGCAGTGAAGCAACATTTGCCGATGCTTTTGAAAAAATGGAGGGGATAATTCGATATCTCCATGGATTTGATCCTACTGGAGAGGTTGGTTTGTCCCTTTTCAGTTACTTGCTTTCATGAGTCAAAACAAACATATAATGATTTTTTGTTATTTTAAAAAAATTATAAACTGTTTCTGGGTACTTTTTCTGATTATGTTTTTAGGTTTCTTGATTGGCAGAACCTGCAAACCACCCAAAAGCAAGAAGCAGCTAAGCACTGTAATTGTACAATAGCTGATGTTGAGAGGGCGCTTGCACAATTTACATGGGCCAAAGAAGCACAAAAGAAATTGCAGAAGTTAAAGGAAGAAGGAAAACCTGTTCCAAAGAGCATTGCTGAGGTATTAAACTACAAACTTTTTTATTCCTTATAAGGTGTGACTTTTTGAATGTTGAAATTGTGTCTTTCAAGGATTTCGGAGATGTTATTACATGAGTTGAACCTGTTTGAAGCATAAATCATTGTGTTAATATGCATAACCTGGTGCTTAAACTGAACATTCCAATCCCCTCCACACCCCCCCCCCCCCCCTTCCCCCCCTCTCCCCTTTCTTTTTTTGATTTTCTTTTTTCATAGATTAGTTATCTTTTTGGAAAAAAGGAAAAAATTTTGGCATTGATGATTACATAAATGATAGTTTGATGATGGATGGTCATGGTTTCTAAGCTAAATGATCCAATTGGAAGCTTCATTTATTTAATATTCATTTTATGCATATGAATGGTCAATTTGTTTGATTCATTTTCAATGTCCATAATCAACATTACTGCAATATAAGTTCATTTCTTTTCTTAATGTTGTCTTGCAAGTGGAATGCTAGAAAATGCATAATTGTTTATGATTTACGTTTTCCAGATGCAAAAGATGATGGGGTCAACGCCATTAGATCTTGCCAGGTCTAATTTGGCTAAGAGTGGGCAGTTAAGCAGAAATGCACTCTGTCCATGCGGTTCCAAGAAGAGATACAAACGGTAATTTTGATGCTTCTAGTTTCTTTTGCAATGTGCCAATGTGGTGATATTTTATGCACAACCCTCATTTATTTTATTTTTGAGTTTTGATATAGAAAATAAAATAATATTATTGGTGTGAACTCTCAAATACTCTTGGCACAAACAATTACTTACATCTGCACTTTTTTGGTGGCTTCAGTTTCTTGCTAGTATGATTATATTTTCTGGATTTCATTTTCAGAGGTTTTAACAAAAGATAGAATCACATTTGTTTTAACAAAAGTCTGAAATATTGTAGTTAAAATCAATTGCATCTTCACGCATGTCTTTCTTTCCCAATATTACTTGTATCCTTATGGAATGATGCTGTATTACTTGAAGCTTTTGGGAGCACATGCACATGCATATATTAGACTATTTGTATATCACTAAATCTAAATATCTATTCTGTTATCGTTTGTGATATATCAATTGAGAAAGAAAAGAGCCTTTTTTATTTCTAATGTTTATACTCATGAAATTGAAATTTTCCAGCTTAACCACATTGGTCAAAAGTTGACATAGACTACTTTACCTGGCTATATTAACTTGTAAGCATATGGAATCTTTATGTGAAAGTTGCTTATGCTTGGTTGAACTGCAAGATTTTCTTGCATAATAGCTTTATGCATTCAATTTCATTAGCTTGTTTTTCTTTTAATTCTTGGGATAAAGGCTTAGTTGAGTTGAGTTTTTCCAAGAGCAACAGGTTGAAAAAGTTATAAAATTGTTGTCTATGTTATCTAGTGATGTGGTTTACAATATATGTTATAGTGCACTGAGCCTTATATGCAAGGTTTCTTCTTGAAAACTTACTTGTTTTCATGTGCTTTATGATGAAGGTGCTGTGGAAAGGATTAGGAGCTTTAAAAGCTATGGAAGAAGAGCACTCACAATCATGCTTGGATATAAGAATCCTGAAAGGTGGGATAAAAGGAGAATTGTCTCAATGGACATCTCATTAAGGTCTTTTGATTAAATTTTGCGTAGACAAATTTGCAAATAATCAGCCCCTCAAGTCTCAAGTTTGTTTCACTAGGCCGCAATGTGTATTTTTCGTTTCAGGTTGTGCAATCACTAAGAATGTAAAACACAGGCTGTTACAGGATTTTTACTCTTGACCATGGACTTTAGGGATTTCTTCTCTCTCTATCCCCTCCTGCCACCCCACCCCACCCTTTTTTTTTTCTTTCTCTTTACATGGAACTAAACTTCAAAAGCACCTAATCTGCAAACTACGGTGTTTATGAATTGCTTGTAAATCCAGAAGAAGACATGGTCAATTTTCCCATCATTCATTAGGAAATTTGAATTGTTCATCTTCTCGGATGTCCTTCATATGGTGCCCGAGGAATCTAGTTGAATTTTGTAAGTGGAAATAAAATGCAAGTGCCCTCTTGAAATATCCCAAGATTCCATGATTTGTAGTGAAGCAACAGCCAACTTGCCATATGACTTTAGGAAAAAAAAAAAAAAAAAAAAACCTTGCCATATTTGCAAAGGATTAATTTTGTGAAACACAAGCTTGTTAAAGCCTACAGTACTACCTACTGGCAAACATGAGAACATGGTGCAGCAAAGCTGTATGTATATTCTTTAATGATTAAAGCTATTTTTGAGATTGTTCCATTCTTTTCTTAGATGCAAAAATTTTAAACTTAGAAGAGTATGGAGTTGAAAGAATAATTTAAACAAAAGATAGATTAGGGTTATAATTTTATTTTCTTCCTGTTTCTGTTACACCTTCCACTATGAAAAGCAAGTGAAATGTGTGTATTAAGCACTACCTCCTTAGAACCACAAAAGTTTTGTGATTTCAAAGAGGGGTTGCATTCCAGTTGTATGATGCAATGTTGCTTGCCTAAACGTGTTGTAACCCTAATTTTAAGTGTGTTACAATTGGTCTATACAATAAATTTGATTAAAGAAGGACTGGATAAAGATTACATATAAAGCAGTGCTTACTTTTGGATAATTTACTATAAACCTGGTCTTTATTAATTCAAGAATTGGAAAAACTTGTTGGGGGCATCTTCACCATTCTCTTTTCTAGAATATGCTAAAAGAGTTAGCTTCCAATGATGGAAGTCTGTTAATTAGTTTAATTCTTTAACATTCTGATTCTTGGCAATAACATTATAAAATTACAGATTCATAATTCCACTAACCCTTGACATTTGCATGCTTATCCATAATGCATATGGAAGTGAAAAGCCTTACAAATAGCCTACATCGTTTCCGTATAACTCAACCTTTACAAAGAACACATAAAGAACCTCAAATACACTCGTAGAATGGTGAACCTTTCTGCCTTCTGCTTCCTGCTTCTCCTTCTCTTCTTTACGTCTGGTAAAAGTTTCTGGCCAATTTCTATTTTTTTGTTACTGAATACTGAGGCTATTCTTGCATAGAGTTAATCTAGTAGTTAATCTAGTAGTGATATATATCTTTACTTGTAAATATAGCTCGCTTAAACTCATATATTCAATCCGTTGGACCAATATAAAGTAAAGTTTAAATTTAATTGTGCTTTCTTTTTATTGGATTTGTTAATGAAATATAGGGAAAATTATGTTAGTTCTTCTGATTTATTAAAAATCACAACTAAATTAATACGTTGAGCTGATTTCCTACTGAATTTTACGTCTAAGGTCAGATATTTAAATTTTGAAGTCATTTTTTGTTGGGATGACTTTAATTGAATACCACTTTCAATCTAAACTTATAGTTAATCTTGAAAAAAAAAATCACAGGCTAATTTATTTGTTTTCAATTTGAAATAATTATGTCTCAATTTTTATTTTATAAATAAAATGATCTCTCTATTTAAATTTAATTCAATTTATCATTAATTATATATTAAATGATGAAAATAATTTGAGGAATTAACTTATAATTTATTTTAAAATACATATATTTGTGGAAGTGCAGATGAAAAATTGGTGCTCAAGGCAGAAGGGAAGGATTGCCACAAAGTTTGGAACTGCAAAGGAGGCAACCGTTGCTGGGAGGATTGCAGAAACAAATATAATGGAATGGGACAATGCGATTTGTACACTGCACCCCCTGTTCCCAAGCAGTGCTTTTGCGCATACAAGTGCTGATCAATCATCTTTACCCTAATTAATATCTACCTAAGGCTTGAAATTTGAAATTAAATAAAACTTGGATTTGTTTCAGACATGTTTACAACTAAAAGCTCATATATATATATATATCTTATGTTAATATTGTAATCAACTTTGTGTGGAAAATTTTCTGTTCTTATAATTTTCTATTGTTATCCGTTTAACTCTTATCATCGAAACTTAAAATTCTATAATCAATCAAACCATTCAATTATCAAATTATTAAGTTAAAGTACATTAATTTTTTTTTAATTTAATGGAGGCTTAATTAATTGGATATAACTAATGAATTGCACAATATATTGTGAGGTAATTATATTTATTTGTCAGTATAAAGATGAATTATCTATAATAGGTAGATAAAGAAATCTTAAACTTTTTACTTCTTACATCTTAAAAAAGAAAAAAAATTAATTAAATTATTTTTAATTTGTTATATATTAAAACTACAAAATTATCATAGCAAATTGTCACGAGATGGGAGTTGCCAAGAATAGGACGGGAGTTGCCAAATAAACAATGATATTTTAATAATTTAATATTGTTTAAGTTACATATGTAATTTAACATGGAATTTGCTTTCAATTTTTATTGTCTATTCCGCAAAAATATTTAAAAAAAATGAAAATTGTTGTGGGTTTAAGACAGGCGGGACAACACTCGGATATTTATAACGATGGGTTTAAGATAGGCCGAACCGTTACAAAATGTACGTGGTTATTAATAAATTTAATTTATATATATTTTTTAAATTTTAATATATAAAATAATATAATATTTTAAATTTTGTATTGATTATTTTAAATTTTATATATATTACTTTTATCTTGCAAACATTTTAATAAAAATTGTATAACATAAATAATTAAAATCTCTTTTTCTCTCTTTCAATATATACATATATAATTAATATATGTTAACATATTATAAGTTACCTTGTAATAATAGATACTTATTGTAGTTTTAACAGGGATATATTATAGTAAAAAATGTCATATATTAATTACATAATAATACTATAAAAAAAAAATACAATAAAACATTTCTTGGAAATATATATATAAAAGGAGATAAGAAAATATGTAACTTTTCCCAAGGTATATTCAATCATCGGAATACAGCAAAGGTGTCTTCTATAATTATTTAGTTTCATACAAAGTATAATTATTTTATTATAAAAAATAAAATAATTTTATATAAATTTAGAATTTATCTCATTAAATTTTTGTAAAATAATTATTTTTTTTGTAAAATAGTTAATTACAAAAATTTTATTAACTTAACAAAAAAAAAATTTCTTCATGTAAAAAAATACATATAATATTTTTTAAAAATCTAATAAACTTAAACTTGTTTCTATTATTTTTAACAAAATTTATTATACATAATTCATCCCTTAGACTTTTTTTTTTTAAATTATATGTAGTTTTTTATTTGAGAAAACTTTATTTTTTTTAGTTAATAAAATTTTCATAATTAACTAATTTACAATAAAAAAGAATTATTTTATGAAAATCTAATAAGATAAATAGTAAATTTATGTGAAACTATCTTATTTTTATAACAAAATAATTATACATTGTATCAAAATTTTCCTACAATTAAGTAATATAATTAAAAAATTTTAATTGAAATGTTATATAATTAGCACCGCATGAAAGAAAAATAAAATAAAAAATAAAATTTAAGAGAAAAATTACTTTATTTTTAATATTTTAATTTTGATTCCCACTTATTTTTTCTTTCTAAATTGAGAGGAAAATATTGAAATTTATAAATATATTCCTACTTTTTATATATATATTTTTTAAATTTAGAGATAAAATGATAATAAATTTATTATTAATAAAGTAAATATCTCTCTAATATTTTTTCCCTATGAAAAAAAAATTATTTTCCTGTTATTATTATTTTCTTTATTTTCCCCTTATTTTTCTACAACAAAGCGATAAGCATGGCTTTATCGAAACTTGTTTACAATTGGTAATAAAACAATAATAATTTCAGGTTGTTGAAAAATAAAATAAAATTTACCAAAAAAAAAAAAAGAAAATTAAAGGAAAAAAAATCGACAGGCCACAAATCAGTTTCTCCGTCAATATATGGTAGGTCCCATACATGAGTTGCACACTACTTGTACATGAAGAACTAGAGAATAAAAACTTGTACTTTGTGTGTAGCCTTGGAGTATAAACCTTTGGGTGTGCAACTGTGCATGACTTCCCAGTGAAGTTGTTTCCTCTTGACGTCAGTCTGAATTCTTGAACAATTCTACTAGTCTGCTCCAAATCAAACGCCTTGTCGAATAATTCGTGCTTTTAATATAATGGGAAGTGGTGATTGAAGCTAAAAGATCACTACTCACTGTCATTATCTAGTTTCTGCTTTTAATCTTTTATCAAGAAGAACACACGAGTAAGTCATATTTTGATACCCATTTCTCTGTTTGAGGTATTCTGACAGAAGTTTGGTACTCATTGCTTCTTTTTGGATTATGGGTTAACAAATGTTTGATGTTTTCTTTTTTAGTCTTCTCTTATATAGTCATGTCACAAGAATTTTTGCGATCGTCTGAACGAGTTCTTATTGAAATGAAAAAAGTGAGGAGTCGACACTTTAATTTTGAAGAAAATTAAAAAAAACCATTTTGAAAATTAAAGAAAACCATTTTGAAAATTAAAATCCACTTTTAAAAAAACAGAGATTCTAGATTCGGGGTCCGTACACGGGTGGGGAAGGTATTAGGCACCCCACCTCGTCCCTTAACAAGGGTAAGCAGATTTAATGTTATGCTTTTCATAAATTAAAATTTGATAATTAGGGGGTAGAATGATGTTAATCATTTGTGCGAGTAAAAAGAATATTTAATATTCTACTATTTAGGGTTACCCAATAACACGAGTACATGAGATGACCCTTCAGTGAATAGGTGTTATGTAATGGATTTTGGTTGGAGATTAATTCGAATATTAAAGTTGGGATATTTTATTTTGGATTTAAGCTAAGAGAATTCAGGTAAAAACTCTCCCCCGATCTCTTGATATATTTTGTTTTAAAATTTTAAGCGGGAGATTTCGAATAAGAACTCTCCTCCGATCCCACATATTTTATTAAAATTTTAACCGAGAATCGGGTAAGAACTCTCTCCCGATCTCTTAAAGTATTCTGTTTAAAGTTTAAGTGAAGGATTTCAGATAAGAACTCTCATCCGATTTTCATATATTTTATTAAGATTTTGGCCGAGAATCGGGGAAGAACTCTCCCCCGATCTCTTAAATATATTATGTTTAAAGTTTAGGCTGAGCTCGGGTAAGAACTCTCCCCCAACTCTTAGATATATCATGTTTAAAGTTTAGGCTGAGCTCGGGTAAGAACTTTCCCCCGAACTCTTAGTGTATTAAGAATTTTAGTTAAGAACTCGAGTAAGGACTGCCCTCGGTCTCTTTAATTTATTACGTTTAAACTGAGCTTGGGTAAGAACTCTCCCCTGATCTCTTAATATATTATGTTTTAAAAATTAGGCCGAGCTCGGGTAAGGATTCTCCCCCCGAACTCTTAATGTGTTACGTTAAAAATTAGATTAAGTTCGGGTAAGAACTCTTCTCCAAACTCTTAATGTGTTTATTAGAATTGCATTTTATAAGAACTTTGAACTAAGGATTCTGGTGACCGAGGGTGCAAGAAACCCGTGCAAAACTTTTCCTAACCCACTAAACCTTGTAACTAAAGGGAGTATACAAGATTGAACTTCTTGTTGATCTTCTACGCGATTGTCTTATCAAAACTCTTTGATCCGATCTCTTTTTAATTGCCCGCCTGGAATCCGAACTGATCTCGATTCCCGATCTATTATATTGTAACATCCTCACTTTAGCTAATCCATACAGTTTACTGTTCCGGTGACCAGTGTCGGTCCGGACAGCTAGAACGTCCGGAAAAGTATTTAAACTAAAGTGAGGAATCATAATTAACTCAAATATTAATAAGAAAAATTTAGAAAAAAATTTTAGAAATAAAATACAACCAAGTTAAATGAGCCGGTGCCCTAGCGATGGTAACCTAGTGAGAAGTTGCGGTTCTCGCAACTAGGAGCCCTAGACCCGAGAAAAAAATTATAAAATAATTTCTGGGACTCCAGAGAAGGGTTATTGAGGTTCTTATGGCATTAGAATGCCGAGGAAATGCTTAGAAAAATTTTTCAATCGGTACAGACAATTTTGGCTCGTTAAGTCAAACGGAGGGCATTTTGGTCATTTCGTCTTCAGAGATGATTTTTGGCCAACTTGTCCAGTTAAATAAATAATTTATATAACATAAAATATGATTAAATATTGTTAAAAATTTAATTGAAATTAATTAGACAAGAAATGAAAAGAAAATGAAAGAAAATGGACTTATGACATCATAATGATGTCATTAAGATTCTCCCAACCAATCCAAAGTTGACACAAGGCATAAACTTGTTTAAAAGAGACCAAATGGGCTGAAAAGAAGAAAATTCCAGCAGCCATTTTCTTTCCAAACCAACGGGAATATTAGAGAAAGAGAAAGAGAAAGAGAAGAGAAACCTCCATGGGAGCTTAGGAAAGCTTGAGATAACCCATTAAACCTCCTTGAAACTCATCTTGGTCTTCACAAAAAATTATTTCTACACTTTGGGCAAGCTAAATACAGCAAAAGGAAGAAGAAAGGAGGAGCTTTGATAAGTTTGAAATTCATTCCATTAGAGATTAGTGACTTAAATTCATGTCTCTCTTCAAATTTATGTTGAAAAAGTATATTTGAGTGCAAAATTGCAAAGAAATTTGTTAAATATCTTGTGTATGCCCATCCCAAAGTTTTGGACAGCCTTGAACCTAGTAGAGTTTTGAAGATTTCTTAGAGTTAAATTGCAATTTGGCTGCCTTTAACATCAATACAATGCTTAGGACAATGGAAGGTATGTAAATGCATGACTTGAGATATTAGGGTTAGGAATTGGGCATAAATTGGAGACCTTAATCTTTTAATGGTGAAAGTATGTTTTAATGGTCAAATACTGACCATTTGGCTGTGTGTAACTTAGAAATGAAGTGGTTTATGTAGTGGGAATTGAGATTGGAGTGGCTGCCCTTGGTGACCTACAAAATTAGACATGAGTCCAGCAGGTTTGGGCAGCCATAACTTGAATTGTAGAGGTTCAATTGATTCAAGGCCAATTGGACATAAAACTAGACACATAATGGCACAACTTTGGTGAAGAAATGATGCCCATAAAACCAAACCAAGTGGACCAAAAGATTGCCCAAACCGGGTGACCTGCAGTCTGTTTCTGCAGAATAATCAAATGAATAGTGATTATTTATTTGGCCATAACTCAATGTAGAAAGGTCCAATTGACCTGAAATTTTATCAACAACAAGCTGAGATATAGACCAACAACTTTCATGAAGGAACCTAACCCAAATTATGGCCATAACCTATCCAATAAGTGAGTTGAAATCACTGTTCACTGCACTGTAGATATGGTCAGTCCAAAAAAATTTTAATCTGGCCAGTTGTGGTTTTTGGACCATAACTTGAGCTACAAAACTCCAAATGGAGTGAATCAAAAAAGGAAATTCAACTAGAAAAAATAAGGAACAACTTTCATGTTGATCATTTTTCCAAAATCCCACTGCAAAAATGACTAATGGAACAGGAAAAAAAAAGCATGAAAACTGAAAATTCTGTCCAATTAGCATTAAGCTTAGAAATAGTATTGGCAACCAATACCAATAAGTTTAAAATGCAAAATGTAGTATGTTGATGATATTTAAACCAATATACCTATTGTCAGTGCAAAAGTCAACATTTTGGTTGACCAATGAAATGAATAGTAGCCATAAAATTTCAATTTCAAAGAATTACATAAATAAAAAGTGTTAAATGCCCTAGTAGGCCTAATGTGATTGGTTTGGATAGTTTGGCATACCAATAGGGTTCTATTAGCAGTACTGCATATGGTTTTATGTCATTCTATATTTCATGGCTTTCCATGCCATTCTGTGACATAATAGCCTTTGGCTATGTTATTTGAGTTTTTATACTTGAATTATATCCTTGATGATTATTATGGCTTATTAGCTGTTCTGTTGCACACCGGGAGACACAATGTGACCAATGGTGTGACGGCCCAAGGTACTAGATACCCAGTACCAGTTTATCTGTTTATCCAGTCCAGTCATCCAGTATAGGTTACTTGGGCAACCAGAAATGAAAGTGGATAAATTTAATGAAATTATGAATATAACAAATACAAAATAAATAAGATTATCAATAATGATCAAAAATTTATCTGTATAAGACATCAGAACATACACCACATATTTATTTTTTTTTTGTTATTTTATTTTATTTTATATTGTCACCACTAAGCAGAATTGCTTAGCGCGTCGCTTTTGCCACGCGCAGGTACTGGAGACCTAGCTGGGGAGCCCAGCAGACATCAGACCGGGTAAGCCTTCAAATCTGCATCCAGAGTCCATAGTCACCTCACCTGCAGTGCATATGGTAGGACATTAGGACTTTGGGTAGTGTTTTGTGTTTTGTATTTTGTATTATTTTTTGGATTGTAATTATAAACTCTTGAAATTATTGACGATGTAAATATATGAAATTTCATATTGTTGAAATTTTCTGTATATTATGTTGAGAAATATTTATGAATGTGCTTCCTGTAATGAAGTGAAAAGGAAAATTTATGAAAATAGTGTTGTGATTTGAGATTGAGATTTTGAGATTGATTTGAAATGTGTATAATGGAGTTTGAATTTGTAAATTATATTGGAAGTGTTTTTAAACAGGTTCAGAAGAACTGTTTTTTCAAATTTATAGCCGGCACTCTGCCAGATTTTCTATAAAATTTGCAGAAAAATTCAGATTTATCAAAATTGTAAACAAATGAATTAAAAGGGATAAATTGTAATTAGAAATATGAATTAGTGCTCCGGCACACTGAGTGGCATATCTTGCTCGGCTACACTGTAGACGGGTAAGAGGTGTCACATATATTATCACCTGGGCTCATTCTGTGGCTTGACCTCATAACTTATTCATTTGACTTATTCTCGTTTCCAGCCTATTCGACCTTTTGTTACACCTATCCTTTTTATCATTTTTCATTTATTCAACCCCGAAACTATCATGTTAAAATACTTCTGCCTATATGTTCTTTAGGGTATTTTCAAGTCACCTATGACTTGAATGTATACTCTTGATGGAAACGAAAACTAAGTGACGATAAATGGACTTTGCGAGTGAATAAGAAAAGGCACAGGAGATAATTTCGGGACTATTCTGAGACTTAATATAACTGGATATAAAAGAAACTTTAAAAGAAGATTTGAGAAAACGAACCAAGGGTATTTAACAAAACGACAGTGTAGATGCTTACTTGTGAAAAGTTGAGGAGACAGATGAGCTGACTCTGGTATCCACAAATCTTGCAGGAGTGGAAGCTGACGGTTGAATGACCAGGACTTACCCGAAGTATCGGGAAGAGGTTAGAACGAAGTTGAACTCGGAGGGTGATGCTAGATACTAGAAAGGTGGGAATGAGGTGAAGGTGAAGATGGTTACACTGAAACTGAAGATAGAAGTTTTAGGACTTAGAGCTCATTTTGATGAAAATACTTAAGAAAACTGGTTTCTGAAGTTTCTCAACACTTCGTAAGCTCAGAATGGCAAGTAGCAAGACTGAATCAAATTTTAGAGTCTTTCCACTATAATCACCACTTTCTCCTTTTTTATCGTCCGTCCCCTCTACAGTATTGCATGCAAGTATTTATAGGAAACGGGTGCCCATAATGAAGGGTCAGGATCTCACCAGGGGAGACGGAGGGTTTAGATTCAAAAGGACATAATCTGATGTCTGAAAATTAAAGAGAATCAAAATGGAGGGTCGGGATTCCGTTCAGAATATCCATCCTTTCTTCTCTTAATCCAACGGCTCAGGGTCTTGCCTTACAAGATGGATCCGAAGGCTGGGAATAAAAAGCATCGAACCTGTCATATGCTTTTTGATCCGAGGGCTCCGGATCCATCCTTACGATTATGATCAACGGTGGAGATCGAGATGTACAGGACTGCCTTAACTGTTTTGGCGTCTGGCGGCTAGGTGGGCATTTCTGCAGATGAGGCTTGTGGTGGGGATCTGATCATGCCTGCAACGCTTTAACTAACTCGGATCCGACGATGAAGAGAGTTGATTGAAAGTTATTTAATCTCTCTATGCTTTTTGATCTCTATTTTCTTCCGATCTCCCTATTATGACCCTCTCCTTTTCCGATCTCTCTCTTGTATCGGGTCCCCTCTCATTTCCCGATCTCTCCCATTTTAGATCTTTCCTTTTTATTTGACTTGCATTGGTCAACGCAATAAATTATTCAGTTACCGATGCATCCGCTTCGGGTTTTGTATGCAACAAATGCCAAGGTCCTATATATATGCAGCGATAGGAAATTATCTTCACACCTCACTTTTCCTTTCTCAGTTTGTTTTCAATGCACCCCTTCCCCAATTCTAGCTTTTCCAGTGATAATTTTAATCATGATGGTGATTTTGATCTTTTTCTGACTGTTTCTTTCGTTCCTTGCCTGAAAATTTATGACCCCGGCCATCGGAGAGCTATGAGAATGTCATCTAATGACAGTGAGGCAACAGGATTAATTTACCGATCAAGATCAAAAGTGACGTCCGTGCCGATCTCAAATCGATCTATCAGTACAATCAGAAGACCGATCTCGGACAGGAGGACTGTTAATTTCAATCTTAATGCCGGTGACCGCCTCTTGAAGTTCATTTGGCTCCTAACCAGACTGGGCATCCCGACTACAGCTCGGTTTTGGTCGATGACATCGATGATGACTCCGCTCAATATCATGACAGTCATAGTCACCCTATATGAGCTGCACACCTATCCAACACTTGTGGCTGGCTTTCTAATCAAACACATCTTTTGATTCAACTACAAGACTAGGCTTTGACATAGGCTAGCATCCGGAGTAGTAAAATATAGTGCTGATTTTGAGAGATCGCTCAAATAATGTAATCCGATCTTTTGAGATCGCCCCAATGATGTAATCAGATCTTTTGAGATCACCCAAATGATGTAATCTGATCTTTTGGAAATGAAATGAAATTTTTATTTAAATGTTTTTGTTTTATTACTGCATTAGTTATTTTTTCGATCTCTGATAAGTGTATCCCATCTGATCCCTAGACAAATCGCCATTCGACGATCCGTGGGTTTGGAAATTTATTCAATTTGATGACCTTAGTTAACCGATCTCATTTATCTGAGTTTTTATTATGTTTCTGGAACCTTCCTGCGACGTGTCTAGGATGCGGCCAGTTCCACTAACCGATGCGTCGCTTGGGACTTCGTGAGCATTTAATGCTCAGACGGGTATAAATAGGTCGCTTGGGACTCATTTGCTTCCTTATGTCATTTCAGAAATTCCCCTAGCATTTTCAGCACTTCTTCTCGCTTTTTAGAGTTTTCAGGCACCGATTACACTCCAATAAGGATTTTGATCTTTCCTCGATTAATTTTCTTTTTGTTTTCTGAAAATGAGCAGTACCGAGGGTCAGAGAGCTGTGAGCCCGCCTTCCTCCCATATTTTGTGGACCTCTAAAGAAGGCGATGTGATTAGATCAGGCAGACGATCCAGCACGGCCATCATTCCGGTTACTGGTCTGGCTACCGGACCGAAGCGAGGAACCTCTACGAGAAGGGAAAACCTGCTAGTCGATGAGCTGTCGTCCATCCTGAGAGAAACCGATCTCCAGTCCATAAGTCAGGAGTACAATTTGCGGATCAACTCCTTTGAACTGATCAAATGCCATGGCGACCTTCGGGCCGATCACTTTTTGATGAAGGCAATCTCATCATGGTATACGAAGAGCAGCTAAAGGCCGGACTCTATTTTCCTTTGGATGAATTTTACAAGGCCGTCCTAAAGTTCCATCATGTCTCGGTAGGGGTGAGCATTCGGTTCAAACCGAACCGAATCGAACCAAACTTAATTAAATTACAAAAATCGAACCATAAAATTTAAAAATCGAACCGAACCGAAATGGGTGAAAAATCGAATCGAACCGAACCGTTCTATTTCAGTTCGGTTTGGTTTAAACCGATCGGTTTGATTTTTTATTGATTTTTGAATTTAGACTTGATTTTCAAGTTATTTGATCTAATTTTAACTTTGGTTTGAACCTAATAACCATTAATCAATGAAATTAAATAATTAATATATATAAAATTAAATATAATTCATAAATTTTTCATAAAAATAAATCAATTCAAAAATCGATTCGGTTTGATTTAATTTGATTTGACTATATAAATTACTATTCAGTTCGATTCGATTTAACCGATTTTTTCTCTTCAAAATCGAATCGAACCGAAATAATCGAAATTTTTATAATTCAAAAACCAAACCGAACCGATTTTATTTTAAAACCGAACTGATTAAACCGAATTGACTCGATTCGGTTCGATTTTTTGATTTGAACCAAGTTCTGCTCAGCCTTATGTCTCGGTAGCTCAAGTGCATCCAAACTCCTGGTAGACTTTAGTAGCCTTCAGGAGCCTCTGCTGAGCCAAGAAGCTGGAGCCCACGGCTAAAGTCTTTATTTAACTGCATAGGCTTGCTCGAAGGAAGGATGACGAATTCTGGTTCTTCCAGGTAAAGTCAAAATGCGCGCTTTTTACCAATCTCCCTTCTTCAATGAAGAATTGGAAGAACCGATTTTTAATATTGAGGAGCAAGATTCTGAATGGCTTCGAGGGTATCCCACGGAGTTGGCAATACTTGGTTGCTGCAATTCCAAAAAAGATCACCCTAAATAAGGACAAAGACGCCATGGTGAAAGAGTTAAAGACTCAAGCGTCCACCCACAAATTCTCGTATTTAGATGCGTTTATGGGCGAACTGAAGTGGTGGATGATGCACCTGATCACCGACGAAGACTACAAGCTTCAGCTCTCTGACCTCGGTCCTGGTACAATCCATATCTCTAGCCTCTAAATCTTAGCAAACTCACTGACTTCTTTTCTGTGCAGGTATGGCGGGTGGCGACGCTTCTAAAGAGAGATGCAAGCGAAAGAGGGAGGTCTCCAGAAAGGTACAGGCGATGAAGGAGGCCACTGTTACTGCTGCTCAGACTCCTCAACAAGAATTGGTAGAAATACCGAGCTCCCCTCCTCGACCTCAAGAGCAGCCAGTCCCTGAAGTAGAGGTCACCGTTTCTCCACCTCAACAGATTGAATGTCCGCCTCCTCCGCCTCCTCTGATCTCTTCCAAATGTGGAAGGGGAGTCTTCTGGTCCCACTGTTAGGACACTTTCCCGGAGAGCTCAACTTCTCATTCAATCACTAGAAAGGAACTGTTCCACCAGAGGGAATCCTGGCCTAGCCAAGGTCACGGGTGCCTCCATCTGCTTCCAGGAAGATCGAAACAGATTGGCGGAGGAGAGCATCGACGATATTTTAACTCAAACAATGAGTTTGGGCTTGGAGGCTGTTGCAAATCAACATGTGATCAAAGAAAAAGCCCACACCTTAGGAAAGAGATTCTTAAAGCGGTTCAGGATACCTCGGCTGCAAAGGCTCAGCTCTCCTCTGCCAACGATTACATTGCCAGATTGGAAGATTGGGTGAAATATTGCGAGGAGAGGATAACTGAAGTGGAGTAAGAACTTGAAGTTTCTCTGGCTGGTCGATCTACCGATCTAGCTCATTTTTCGAGGAACTTCGGGTGAAGGAGGAGGAGCTGCAGGCGAAGGAAGAGGAGGTCCAGGCCAAGGAAGAGGAAAGCACAACAAAAGAGGCTGGGGCATATGTGAACGCCCATAATGACCTCCTGGCCGAGCCAAGGAAGCGTTACCCTGAGGAGGACTTCTCTTGGCCAGACAATGCCTTTTTAACCACATAGAGTCCTTCGTAAATTGGTGACCATTTGCCAGGATCATTTTGATTTGGGAGGATCTTTTTCAAAACCGGATCTCCCAATTGGAATTCGCGTGGGCGACGTCTTTATTGAATGCTCTAGCCATTCTTCTTTGGTAATTGCCCATGACATGCTGCTGCTATTCTTTTCTCGTCTGTGAGATTCAGTTGATCTAACCTCGATTGAATCAATTCGGACTCATCGATTCTCAACTCTTTTAGAACTCTTAGGGAAGGAATTTCTACCTCTATAGGTAAAACAACTTCCATACCATAGACCAATGAGTATGGAGTTGCCCCAGTCGATGTTCTCACAGAGGTCCGATAAGCATGAAGGGCGAAGGGAAGCATATCATGCCAATCTCTATAGGTGACGGTCATCTTTCTAATTATTCTCTTGAGGTTTTTATTAGTGGCTTTCACTGCCCCGTTCATCTGGGGACGGTATGGTGAAGAGTTGAGATGCCTGATTTTGTACTGGTCACACAAATTTTGGATCTTTGGGCCATTCAAGTTCTTAGCATTGTCAGTGATAATTTCACTGGGGAGACCATGTCTGCAGATAATATTATTCTTGAAAAATTTAAGGAATGTATTTTATGTGATATGTGCATATGACGTTGCTTCGACCCATTTGGAAAAGTAGTCAATAGCCACTAAGATGAACCTGTGCCCATTGGATGCCTTGAGATTAATAAGACCAATTATGTCAATGCCCCACATTGTGAAAGGCCAAGGTGAGACAAGATTAAACAACTGATGAGGCGGGACATTTATTAGATCAGCATAGATTTGACATTTATGACACTTCCAAAAGTGCTCGATGCAGTCTTTTTCCAAAGTGGTCCAGAAATATCCCCGTCTCATAATTTGCTTGGCCATCATATGCCCATTGGCGTGAGTAGCGCAATTCCCCTCATGAGTCTAAAAAAGGATCCTCCTTGCTTCTTTTGCTTCCACGCACCTTAATAATTCACCATTGGAGCTTCTTTTGTACAAAATTTCCCCACTAGGGAAGTATCCCAATGCTAATCTTCTAATCATCCTTCGTTCGTTCCTGTTTGCTCCGGGAGGGTATTTCCTGGTCTTGATATAGACCTGGGTGTCATGATACCAGGGCTTACCATCTGTTTCATCTTCGATCATGAAGCAGTTAGTAGACTCACTCCTTGCTTTGATTTGCAACACCTGTGTTGTCTGTCCCTCTTCTATCTGAGCCATGACAACTAGAGTGGCTAAGGCATCGGCGAATCGATTCTTATCACGGTTGAGGTGAGTGAAGGAAATCTCTTCGAATTTCTTGATCAATTCTAGGAGATACTTTTGATACGGGATCAGTTTCGGGTCTTTAGTTTGCCATTCCCCTTTGACTTGGTAAATGATCAAAGCCGAATCTCCGTACACCTCTAACTTCCTGACCTTCATTTCAATGGCAGCCTGTAAACCCATCACACAGGCTTCATATTCCGCAACATTATTGGTACAGTCGAACTTCAGTTTGATAGCTATTGGGAAGTGTTTTCCATCAGGGGATATCAAAACTGCTCCGATCCCATTACTGGACAAATTGACTGCTCCGTCAAAATACATTTCCCATACATCAGTTGTTTCTTTGTCATCGTTGCTGACTTCATTAACATACTCATCGGGGAATTCAAAATCCAGAGCTTTATAATCCTGGATCGGGTTTTCTACCAGGAGATCAGCAATCATGCTCCCCTTCACTGCCTTTCTGGTTATGTAGACAATGTCATATTGAGAAAGTATGACTTGCCATTTTGCTATCCTCCCTGGCATGAACGGGCTTTCAAATACATACTTGATTGGGTCCATGCGGAGATGAGCCATGATTTATGATTCGACATGTAGTGCTTGGTGATTTGCTGTCCATGCCAATGCGCAACAAGTTTTCTCCAGGAATGAGTATCTCGACTCGCAATCGTTGAATTTCTTACTCAAATAGTAAATGGCTCTTTCCTTTCATCCTGTGTCATCATGCTATCCTAGAACACACCCCTTCGAACTCTGCTGAACTGTCATGTACAGAATCAATGGCTTTCCCGCCACTGGAGGAACCAATATTGGCATATTTGACAGGTACTGTTTAATCTTTTCAAAAGCCTCTTGACAAACTCGATCCCATTGAGCGGTGTTATTCTTCTTGAGTAGCTTAAAAATGGGCTCAGCTTTAGCAGTGGGATTGGAAATGAATCTCAAGATGTAGTTTAGCTTTCCTAGGAAACTGCGTACCTCCCTTTCTGTCTTTGGGGATGGCATTTCTTGAATGGCTCGAACTTTGTCTGGATCCACTTCTATTCCCTTCTCACTTACTATGAATCCCAATAGCTTACCAGACCCGGCCCCAAACACACACTAAGCTGGGTTCAGTTTCAGTTGATACTTATTGAGCCTTTCGAACACCTTTCTCAACACTTGTACATGACTTTCTCCCTCTCTAGACTTAATAATCATATCATCCATATACACTTCTACTTCTTTGTGCATCATATCGTGGAATAATGTGACCATAGTGCGTTGGTAGGTAGCTCCGGCATTCTTTAACCCAAAGGGCATAACCCGATAATAGAATACCCCCCACTGGGTGATAAATGCAGTCTTATCTTTGTCCTCTTCATCCATGGGGATTTGGTTATAACCCAATGCCCCATCAATACATGAACATCTACCCAGTCCTGCAGCGTTGTCTACCAGAACATCTATGTGTGGGAGAGGGAAATCATCATTCAAGCTTGCCTTATTGAGATCCCTATAATTAACACATACCCTGACTCTTCCATCATTCTTCATTACTGGGACAATATTAGCAATCCACTGAGGGTATTTGACCACTTCCAAGAATCCAGCATCATATTGCTTTTTAACTTCATCCCTGACTCTGAGCAGCGTATCGAGGTTCATTCTTCTCAATTTCTGTTTCACTGGAATTGTCCCAGGAATCAGGGGGATCTTGTGCATTACTATTTGAGGATCTAATCCGGGCATATCATCATGGCTCCACGAGAATACATCTAGGAATTCCTTGAGCAAACTGACCATACTTTCTAATTCTCCGTTATTCACAACCTTAAGTTCCCTTTAGATTTTATGGTGTGCGTTTCATCCCCACAAGGCACTAGGGAAGGCTCATCTCTTTCGCGTCATTCTTCTACAGGTTCTTCTTCAGAATCACTTGAAGCAATGGCAGTTATGGGAGTTTCAAAGTTAACATAAGGAACTTCTGAGTCAATTGAATTATTAGGTGTGAATTGGTCAATGGTCCTGAAGAAATGAAAGTGGAGTATATATTAAAAAATGGATTTTAATGGCGAGAGAAAAAGAGAATTGGATACAAAATGAGCTATTAATTCATTAATATGTTCAATCATAAGAAAAGGGTCCATTTACAGCACTACACTTGTCACCATGGACAAAATGATCAAGTGTTGATAACAAAATGTACTTTACTCAAGATTGAGCACAGGAATGTCTTCTGCTTCCCAATTATCCAGCTCTTGCCCCTCAGTGATTGGTGAGATCAGTACCGCGGACAGGGAGTTCAGTTGTATGACATCGACAGATGATTCTTCAGGAGATTCTTCACTTTCTTCTAGATTCTCGATGATTGGTTTGGTGAAAATATCTGTGATTTTCTGGACAACTTTCATCTTCCCAAATTTTTGATCAAATCTTTGATCCCGAAGCATATTCCTCATCCAGAATCTCCCATCCACAAGAGCATCTTCCTCATACCCCAAGCCAAAGTGGCCGATCTTCTAAATAGTTGGTATAGGTTCAACAATTCCTTGTAACGCGGTGCCTAATCCCTTGCCCTTCTCATAGCCACTTTTAAACATCACCTTCACAACCATAGCTGCAGTCCCTTCACTCCTCGGGGGAGTTCCTTGTAATTCGAGTGCTTGGAAAGAACTTTCTAAGGATCTTTCAGTTGTTTCCACATAAGGAACCGATTGAGGCTTGGTAACTAACATGGCTTCCCCCTCCTTGTGATGATTTTGCCGCCCATGATGTACCTGATCCTCTGATGCAAAGTCGAAGGCACGGCATTTGCCGAATGGATCCAGGGTCTCCCCAACAGCATGGTGTATGCCGGCTCAATATTCATCACTTGGAATATGACATTAAAAGTGCATGCCCCGATCTATAGCGGCAAATCGATATCCTCGAGTACCTCCCTTTTTGTACCGTCAAAGGCTCTTATCACCATGGCACTTTGGCGTATGGCTGATGGATCAATAGGCAGTCTTGCCAAGGTGGTATTAGGTAAAACATTAAGGGCAGATCTATTGTCAATTAGGACGTTGACAACTATACACCCTTTACATTTGACTGTCACATGAAAAGCTTTGGTATGCTTCAAGCCAGCCGGGTCTATTTCATCTTCCGAGAAAGTGACAAAACTGGACGCCTGAATTTGCCCAACTATTTTCTCGAATTGCCCTGGTGTGATATCGGGGTTCACAAACACAGTCGAACTTTACGCAAGGCATGGCAATGCACCTCCGAGCTTAGAATTAGTGACAGCAAGGAAATTCGAACAGGCGTCTTTCTCAGTTGCTCAATGACATCATACTCACTCTGCTTCATTATTTGTAGCAGCAGTTCTTCCTCTTCTTTTTGTTCAGCAGGTTTCCCTTTCTCAACCCTCACAGACCCATCCTCCATATTTTCTCGCGGCTCTCCCATTTTTACTTTTCCATTCTTCTTTTCAGCCTCATCATTCCCGTAACATCTCCCACTCCAGGTTATAAACTCTATTTCCTGATCTTATGGGAAAGAGTTACTGGTTGTGATAGGTTTTGGGTTAGGTTGGGAAGTAGCATTGTTGGAGGGTCCTGTGTAGGTCATTTTAAAATGCTCGTGAGGAGCGATGCAGGGCTTAGGAGGGTCGATAGGTTAAGTGTGAGTATGGTTGAGGGTAGGGGTTGGAGTGCTGCTGGATGCACCCTGAGTAAACACTTGGAGATTGTAATTCCAAGGCACTGCATGGGTGTTGGTGACTGGGAGTTGAGGCGGGATTCAGATGATCGTTATTGGTGGTGTTGGTGGTGTTGATGTGTTGGGAGCAGAGAAGATTAATCTTGGATTAGGGGTAGAGACATCTCAGCCGAACCTGGCTGTGTTTACTTCACCCTCCACCCTCGACCTCTGCTGACATCTCAAAGTTTTGGCAATGACATTCTCTAAACTTTCTGAAATTCATCACGATTATGCGACTCATGATCATTGCTCCTCCATAGTAGGGGCATCTGTGTCACTTTCGAGCAAGGTGCATGAGGCGGGGTATCCCTCTCTAACTGCCATTGTAAAAATTTCCTCGAAATAAGGAATCAGCTGATCTACCTCCAAAGCCAACCTTTCATCCGAAGGTTCTATCATATTTACGCCATTGCATGTATCGTGATTAGGCAATGGGTTTGAAGTGATGTTGGGAAGAGAGCCATTTCCTTGAATTTTTATCCACCCATTTACGATCGAGGCCTGCACTCTTCCCCAGAGAGCTCCACAGTTATCAGTCGAGTGCCCTACTGCCACACCATGATATTCACATTGAGCACTAACGTCATACCACCTAGGATATGGTGGTTGAATTGGGTCAAGGGGGATAGGCACTATCTGGTTTATACCAAGTAAGTATCGATAGATTTCACTGAGTGGAAAGGGGAGGGGTGGATCAGGGTTCCTTTGTGGTCTTAGGTTGGTTTGGGGAGCAGGTGGACTCATTTGATTAGGTTGGGTAGGCAGTCTGGGGTGGTAAGCAGCTTGCGGTGGATATTGTGGGTGAGGGTGAGGATAATTAGGAAAAGGGGGCGGAATGTTCGTTATTGTCGGGCCTTGAGTAGGAGGGTATGGCCGAAAGTTATTTTAAGGGAATAGAGGTTGGGCTTGTCGGGTGATGGAGTGTACATCACCTTCCTTTTTTTTTCCAAAAATGGTAGTTTTCTTTGCAGAGTTCTCAGTCAACTCCTGCAACCGTCCTAACCTGAGGTTAGCTTTAATTTTTTCACCGACTTGGATGATGTCTGAAAAGCTATTGGAGGTGTTTTTGATCATCAGATTGAAGTATGGAGCCTTCAAGGTTTCAATGAACAGAGAGCAGAGTTCATTATCAGTAACTTGAGGATATACCTCAGCTGCCTTCTCTCTCTATCTCTGGGCATACTCCTTAAAGCTTTCCCTTTCCCTCTGCACTAGGTTTTGGAGGTCTCTCCTAGTGGGGGCAACGTCGCAATTAAACTTATACTGCTTCAAGAAAGCATCAGCCAAATCATTCCAGGAGCATAGTTTCCTCCTATCAAGTTGTATGCACCATCGGAAAGCTGCTCCGGAGAGGCTTTCGTGAAAGAAATGGACTAGAAGCCTGTCATCTTCGGTGAGGGCAGACATCTTGGCTATGTAAGTAACTAGATGGATGCGGGAATCTAAATTTTCGATATACTTATCGAAGTCCAAAAATTTGAACTTGGGTGGTACCACCACATCTGGTACCAATCTCAGAGACAACACATCTACTGAGCCATACATATTCAGACCCTCTATTCGCTCTTAATCTTTCTTCTAAAGCAGACAACTTCTCATTTTCTCTTTCTCTACTTTCTCCTCCTACTACATGAGCCATTCCCCCAATTGGGAAATAAGTTGTAGGGTGAACTAGAGGGATTGGTATGGAGGGGTGCAATTCGGCGCTTGAGACAGCCGGATAATAGGAAATAGGTAAATCATTATTTGGGTTAACAGTGATCGTAGGATTAGAAATAGGAGGTTGAAAAGTGAAAGAGGTCAAAGCTTAATGGGAATCAATCGTTATAGGGAGTGGGGGAGGTAGTGGCAAACTGGTTCTGGTGTTGGTCTATTTTGGGACATCTCCTTCATCAATTTCATCAGCTCTAAAACTTGGTCTCTTAATTCTGAAACTTGTCTCTGTAGGTTCTGCACTTGTTCTTGGTCTTCCATTATCTTCTTTGCCCGGGACCTTGTCAAGTACACTCTCTTTGGTTGAACTACTTGCTTGATCGGGTTTGCTTTGTCTAGAGCAATGTTGATTTCCTGTGGGAAAACTTTTAAATTAGTTTTAAATTCTATTAGCGTTAAAGGTCCTAACTGAACAAAGGATACGGGGGCAAATAACTGTCGAAATAGAGTCTGCAAAAGGTAAATTGTGTCAACTTTATCATGGCATCACTTGATAGTCCAACAGTGAATGACGGGATCGTATACGGGTCCATGATACTTGTCCATGTGACGCATTCATCTTTTCGTATAACCCTAATGAGGATAGTTCCCACGGGAGTTACACTATTCATTCATTTTTTGCCAAACATGGTTCAAAACAATTCATTAATCAAACAATTCATACATAGCACCTTTTGCTATTGTCTAGGTTCAGGAAGACTCTTTAACATACAATGACATCTTTTGAGGTACTCATTGAGTCTTTCTTCTTGTCTGGCAGGATTGAATGTCTTCAAGGTGTACTCAAATTCTGGCAGGAGCTCTTGTTTCCCTTGTGCTATCATTCTTTCTAGTTAGTCAACATTTTCTCTCAGCTCTTGATGAAGGGTTGCTTGTCTTTCTTTTTCTTTCCTTTCTTTAGCACATTCTTTCAAAATGTCATTAATAAGCTGTGCCTGCTCCTTCAATTCAAGCTTCTTCTTTTTGCCTTCCTGCTTATACTCTTCCATGAGTATCTCCTGGTATTCCAGTTTCTCTTGCAATTTGCCATTTTGAACTCATGCTTCCCTTATTGCTCCTTGAAGCGAGGTTTTTTCTTCCCCCCACCGTGTTTCTTGTTCCTCAAATTCCGCTCTTTCTGCCATTGCTTCTTCCCTGAGCCTTTTTATCTCCTTTTCAGGATTTGCTGTTGGTCTTCCAACTTCCTTATCCGTTCTTGTAGTTGCTGGTTCTCGATACTCGAACTCTGTAGAGAGTTGACCAATTTGGCGCTAGCTTCTTCTGAAATTCCAGATGAGATGTGCTCCCCTTAGGTTCTGCTAGTTCGGAAACTTGATATCCCTGATCTCTATTTGTTCTCCATCTGATGTAATCTTAGTGGTACTTGGCCCTTTAGGCGACCGTTCAATCATGGTGACCCTCTCCCAAGATTTGCGAAATGCTTTCAGTTCTTCTTCTCCACCAAGTTCATGATAGAAATGAGCTTGATGAAGTCCTTCAACATTAAGCGTGGGAGTTGAGGCAAGATTGTCTCATTACCAAAGGTAGGAAGTAACTCGTGTATTCGGTCAATCCAATCAAAGGTACCAAGTGATTATCTCCTGTACTGAGCAAAATAGGTTGGCCCATAGTCCATAACTTTCTCCAGCAATAGTTGTGACTGTTGAAGCTTAGAATCTGCTCTTGCCATTGTAGCTCATTCTTTGGACTTATTGCCAATCTAGCCATTTTTTTGATGGCGATGAGTCGGGATACTAAGTTAATTCCTTAGTTTCCAAAGGACAGATGTGGCTGAGGATCCAAAGGTGTAGCAATTGGGAACAACACTTGATGGTCCCTTTACCCTGTCGTCAGCAATAGGTCAGAGTCAAAAGGGTCTCTGCGAGGATTGCAGTATTGGGTTGACATTTTGCTTCTTTACTGCCCAAAATATTTCCATGACGCTGTAACTTATAACTCCCAAAGGTCCGGGAAACAAGATCAGGCCGTAAATTCCCAAAGCTAGTGCCAACGAAGCCTGTTCCCATTGCTTTCTTTGAATATGCAGATCCAAATGCTTTTTGATGTAAGTCCAATACCACCCACATGTTCTTCCCTTGATAGTTTCTTTTGCTTTTGCTTCCTCTCTGAGATTCCAAGTATATGCGAACAGTTTCCATATGCCTTTGTGCTCGAGGTGTAGATAAATCTAATTCTGCGTCGTATAAGGGATTTCCAATAGTATCTGATATTCTTCTATGGTGGGAGTTGTATCAATATCATCGAAGGAGAACAGCGCATACGTAGGATTCCAAGTTGATAGCATGGCCTTTAACGCAGGCACTTGTACTCGACGTATCAAAGTTGCAATCCTCCTGTACTTTTCCTCAAACTTTGCCTTGATATGATCGGGAAGTGATTTCCAACTGCTGGATAAATCCTTAAGACCGGTCATTCTAACCTCAACCTTGCTTGGATCTAAAGAAGGTAATTGGCCTACTTCTGACACTATGTCGTCAACTTGTGGGGACTTTGAACTATGACGCATTTTTGACCATTGTCTAGCATTACATTCTGCCTTGGAATTGTTTTAGTTGGTAGCGTGAGGATGCCATATTAAAGTTCGTTTATCCTTCTGAGACTCAATTTATAATGCCTATGGAGAAAATAAGTTAGCAGAATAAATTCAGGTAATTTTGAAATATACTGTTGGCATGGTAATATCTATACACCTATCAAAGTAGGAAGGTGTTTAGATCATCTTAACAGTATGATTCAAAACTACCCTCATGTTATTTAAAAAACTTAAAAATATAGACAGAGTAAGGTGAAAGCAAGTATGTCCCTTTTGTCTAAAATAGGGAGAATCTTAGTATCGGGTAAGTACTATTTAATTGAGTAGTTCTATCTTACGAGGTAGTTTGCTATGGTTTTCAGCTACTGTGATAGTTTAGCTCAAGGTCTAATTTTCTAAAGCCACAGGTTCCCAAATTGTCCCTACTGTAAATAGTAGAGCCCTATTCCATCGCTATGATACTAACGAGAAAATTCCACGGGTATCACAATAGATGGAACAAGTTCCAATCTGAGCAGAAGCCTTCACGGATACTAATGGGGTAAAATGCACGGGTACTGCTACATGACTCCCTCCTATTTCCTAAAAGGGTAAGAAAGCCGGGTATAGAGCTAAAGTGTATGAGGACATTGTGTAAATGTCGGTGTGTGAAGGGACATATTTACCTCTTCCCTGTATGGGGGAGTTTTAGACGAAGATTGCTGTAATAAATAAGACAATCAAAATAAGCAAAATGGTTAGAAAGAATAACACTAATTAATATATTAAGACTTTCAAATTTTGTTAGTTGAGCCCCTTAATTACGATTTTAATTTAGAAGATCATAAAATTAAATCTGCTTTTGAACCTCTAAACCGGGTTAAGGTGAAAATTCTGCAGTGGAATCCCCAAGTTGTCATGAGGAGTTTTGCGGTCGCACAGACGAGTTCTCCTGAAGTGGGAAAAGTGAGAGTCGCCACTTTAATTTTGAGAAATTAAAGAAAACCAGTTTGAAAATTAAAATCCACTTAAAAAATAGAGATTCTAGGTTGAGTCCGTACATGAGTGGGGAAGGTGTTAGGCACCCCACCTGCTTAACGAGTAAGCGATTTAATGTTATGCTTTTCATAAATTAAAATTTGATAATTAGGGGGTAGAATGATGTTAATCCTCTTTGCAGATAAAAGGAATATTTAATATTTCACTATTTAGGATTGCCTAAGACCACGAGTACATGAGATGACCCTTCAGTGAATAGGTGTTGTGTAAAGGATTTTTGTTGGGGATTAATTCGAATATTAAAGTTGGGATATTTTATTTTGGATTTAAGCTAAGAGGATTCCGTTAAGAATTCTCCTCCGATCTCTTGATGTATTTTGTTTTAAAATTTTAAGCGGAAGATTTAGGATAAGAACTCTCCTCCGATTTTCACATATTTTATTAAGATTTTGGTCGAGAATCGGGTAAGAACTCTCCCCCGATCTCTTAGATATATTATGTTTAAAGTTTAGGCTGAGCTCGAGTAAGAACTCTCCCCCGAACTCTTAGATATATCATGTTTAAAGTTTAGGCCGAGCTCGGGTAAGAACTCTTCCCCGAACTCTTAGTGTATTTAAGAATTTAAATTGAGAACTCGGGTAAAGACTCTCCCCCGGTCTCTTTAATTTATTGCGTTTAAACTAAACTCGGGTAAGAACTCTCCCTCGATCTCTTAATATATTATGTTTTAAAAATTAGGCCAAGCTCAGGTAAGGATTCTCCCCCCGAACTCTTAATGTGTTACGTTAAAAATTAGATTGAGTTCGGGTAAGAACTCTCCCCCGAACTCTTAATGTGTTTATTAGAATTGCATTTTATAAGAACTTTGAACTAAGGATTTTAGTGAGTGAGGGCACAAGAAACCCGTGCAAAACTTTTCCTAACCCACTAAACCTTATAACTAAAGGGAGGATACAAGATCGAACTTCTTGTCGATCTTCTACACGATTGTCTTATCAGAACTCTTTGATCCGATCTCTTTTTAATTGCTCGCCTGTAATCCGAACTGATCTCGATTGCCGATCTATTATATTATCACACAGGCTCATTAGTGGCAGTCCTCATAACTTATTCGTTTGACTTATTCTCATTTCCAATTTATTCGACCTTTTGTTACACCTATCCTTTTTATCATTTTTCATTTATTTAGCCCGAAACTATCATGTTAAAATACTTCTGCCTATATGTTCTTTAAGGTATTTTTAAGTCACCTATGACTTAAATTTATACTCTCGAAGGAAATGAAAATTAAGTGACGATAAATGGACTTTGCGAGTGAATAAGAAAAGGCACGGGGGATAATTTCGGGACTATGCTAAGACTTAATATAACTGGATATAAAAGAAACTTTAAAAGAAGATTTGAGAAAACGAACCAAGGGTATTTAACAAAACGACAGTGTAGATGCTTACTTGTGGAAAGTTGAGGAGACAGATGAGCTGACTCCGGTATCCACAAATCTTGCAGAAGTGGAAGCTGACAGCTGAATGATCAGGACTTACCCGAAGTATTGGGAAGAGGTCGGAACGAAGTTGAACTCGGAGGGTGATGCTAGATACTGGAAAGGTGGGAATAAGGTGAAGGTGAAGATGGTTACACTGAAATCGAAGATAGAAGTTTTAGGACTTAGAGCTCATTTTTATGAAAATACTTAAGAAAACTGGTTTCTGAAGTTTCTGAACACTTCGTAAGCTCAGAATGGCAAGTAGCAAGACTGAATCAAATTTCAGAGTCTTTCCACTATAATCACCAACTTCTCCTTTTTTTTCGTCCCCTCTGATATTACATGCGGTATTTATAGGAGCAGGTGCCCATAATGAAGGTCGAGGATCTCACGGGAAGATGGAAGTTTAGATTCAAAGGACATAATCGATGTGCGAGAATTAGAGAGAATCAAAATGGAGAATCGAGATTCCGTTCAAAATATCAGTCCTTTCTTTTCTTAATCCAATGGCTTAGGGTCTTGCCTTACAAGATGGATCGAAGCACAGGAATAAAAAGTGCTAGACTTGTCGTCTGCTTTTTGATCCGAGGGCTCAGGATCCATCCTTACGATTATGATCAACAGTGGAGATCGAGATGTATAGGACTGCCTTAACTGTTTTGGCGTCTGGCGGCTAGGTGGGCATATCTGCAGATGAGGGGTGTGGTGGAAATCTGATCATGCTTGCAACGCTTTAACTAACTCGGATCCGATGATGAAGAGAGTTGCTTGAAAGTTATTTAATCTCTCTATGCTTTCAGATCTCTATTTTCTTTCTATCTCCCTATTATGACCCTCTCCTTTTAGATCTCTCTCTTGTATAGGGTCCCCTCTCATTTCCCAATCTCTCCCATTCTTGATCTTTCCTTTTTATCTGACTTGCATTGGTCAACGCAATAAATTTTCGATTCTGATGCATCGCTTTGAGTTTTGTATGTAATAAATGCCAAGGTCCTATATATATCTGGCGATAGGAAATTATCTTTACGTCACTCTTCCTTTCTCGGTTTGTTTTCAATGGACCCTTCGCCAATTCTAGCTTTTCGATGATAATTTTAATTATGATGGCCATTTTGATCTTTTTGACTATTTCTTTCGTTCCTTGCACGAAAATTTATGACCCGGTGATCGGAGAGCTATGAGAACATCATCTAATGACAATGAGGAATGGACTAATCTACCAATCAAGATCAAAGCGATGTCGTCTTGATCTCGAATCGGACTATCGGTACAATCGATGGTGATCTCAGAAAAAGAATTGCTAATTTCAATCTTAATGTCGATGACCGCCTTTTAAAGTTCATTTGGCTCCTAACCAAGCGGGCATCCATTGCTTTCGGTTCTTGTTGATGACATCAGCGTGATGACTCCGCTCAATATCATGAGAGTCATAGTCACCTATCTGAGTTGCACACCTATCCAATACTTATGGCTAGCTTTCTGATCAAACACATCTTTTGATTCAACCACAAAACTAGGCTTTGACATAGGCCAGCATCAGGAGTAGTAAAATGTAGTGCTGATTTTAAGAGATCGCTCAAATGATGTAATCCGATCTTTTGAGATTGCCCTAATGATGTAATCAAATTTTTGAGATCACCCAAATGATGTAATCGATCTTTTGAAAATGAAATGAAATTTTTATTTAAATGTTTTATTTTATTCTGCATTAGTTATTTTACGATCTCGATAAGCGTATCCGTCGATCCTAGACAAATCACCATTCGGCGATCAGGGTATTTGGACATTTATTCAATTTGATGACTTTAGTTAACGATCTTATTTATCTAATTTTTTTATTATGTTTCTGGAACCTTCCTGTGACGTGTCAAGGATGCAGCTCGATTCCGCTAACCAATGCGTCTCTTTGGACTTCGTGAGCATTTAATGATCAGACAGGTATAAATAGGTCGCTTGGGACTCATTTTCTTCCTTATGTCATTTCAGAGCTTCCCCTAGCATTTTCAACACTTCTTCGCTTTTTAGAGTTTTGAGCACGATTACACTCAGATAAGGATTTTGATCTTTCTTGGTTAATTTTCTTTTGTTTTTGAAAATGGCGATGCAGGGTTTAGAGAGGCTGCGAGCCCGACTTCCGTCCATATTTCGCGGACCTCTGAAGAAGGCGATGTTATTAGATTAGGCAGACGATACAGCACGGCCATCGTTCTGGTTACTGGAACGAATCGAGGATCCTCTTTGAGAAGGGAAAATCTGCAGTCGATGTGCCGCCGTCCGTCCTGAGAGAAACCGATCTCCAGTCCATAAGTCTGGAGTACAATCTGCGGATTGACTCCTTTGAACTAATCAAATGCCATGGCAACCTTGGCGATCACTTCTTTGATGAAGCGATCTCATCATGGTATCTGAAGAAGCGGTGAAGGCGGACTCTGTTTTCCTTTGGATGAATTTTACAAGGCCGTCCTAAAGTTCCACGATATCTCGGTAGCTCAAGTGCATCCGAACTACTGGCGGACTTTCATAGCCTTCAGGGGCCTCTGCCGAGCCAAGAGACTGGAGCCCACGGCTAAAGTCTTTGCTGAGTTGCATAGGCTTGCTCGAAGGAAAGATGGCCAGTGCAGTTCTTCTAGGCAAAGCGAGCTGCGCACTTTTACCTATCTCCCTTCTTCATTGAAGAATTGGAAGAACTTATTTTCATATTGAGGAGCAAGATTCGAGCGGCCGAGGTATCCTGAGTTGGCAATACTTGGTAGCTTCAATTCCAAAGAAGATCACCTAAATAAGGGCGAAAACACCATGGTGAAAAAATTAAAGACTTAGGCGTCCACCATAAATTCGTGTTTAGATGCGGTTATGGCGGGCGAAGTGGTGGATGATCGCTGATCATTGGCGAAGACTACGAGCTTGACTCGACCTCGATCTGGTACAATCCATATATCTAGCCTCTGAATCTTAGCAAACTCATGACTTCTTTTTGTGCGGTATGGCGGGTGGCGATGCTTCTAAAGAGAGCGCAAGTGAAAGAGGAGGTCTTCGAAAGTGCAGGCAATGAAGGAGGCCTTTATTGTTCTGCTACTCGGACTCCTCGGCAGAGTGGTAGAAATACAGAGCTCCCCTCCTCGACCTTAAGAGCGGCTAGTCCACTGAGTAGAGGTCACCATTTCTCCACCTCGGCGATTGAATGTCAGCCTCCTCAGATCTCTTCCAATGTGGAAGGGAGTCTTACAGTCCCATTGTTAGGATGCTTTCGGGAGCTCAACTTCTCATTCAATCACTGGAAAGGCAGTTCCACGAGGAATCCTAGCCTAGCAAAGGTCATGGCGCTTCCATCTGCTTCAGGTGTGGGGTGAGGCGTGGCGAAATATCATCCATTAGAATTATATAAAATGCACCCGGTAATGCCGGGAAAGATGGTGGAGTCACAATGGTCTCACTTAAATACCACCTCCTTAAACGGCATTTCCTAGACATGCACTTCATACAATCCTAATAGAATCAAACCCTTTGGTAAATCCGTCTTCCCATAACACTACCACGGTACTAAGGATTTATGCCACGAAGGCATAGATAGGCAGTCGCCACCGGGTAATAGCAGGGACATATTCGATGTTTCTTAGGGTCATGGATGGCAACTTACTCCTTGCGAGTTTCCACAAGTCATTACCATGGCCCAATGTCTAGGTTGGGATGAGTGGAGTGCGTAAGGGAAGGTGTTAGGCACCCTTACACACAGTCTAACCTCGTTAATTCGAGTGCAGTCCTCTACTAATGTTTCTAGAAGTCTTGTTTATTATTCCTTTATTAAACTTTTATCTAAAAATGCAATTCTAATCCTACACACATAAGTAATTCACAAAAAGGGTTGTTGTTTACACACAATTTTCATGCACAAGTAATTCCTATCTATGGGGTTGCTAATTATTTAAATGATATTTACGGATGACTAAAATTAATTTATTATTGGGAATTTAATTTACAAACAAATTCAATTTCAAATAACCTATGTTTCTATTTAACCTAATTAATTAATTTTTACCAAGTTACCCTAAGGATAATTAAACTAAGTTAATTATGTACATGTGTAATTTATTCTAATATCACATAAGTCCCAAACAATCACAACCTAATAAAGATTTCTAACATGAAAATTTATTTTACTATTACCAAGTATTAAATTAAATTTATTTTACATGCCAATATTAGTTTAATTTACAAATAAGATTAATTTTAATTTACAAAGTATTTATTTAAATTAATTAAATGCAAAAATCGATTAAATTAAAAACAAAGTTAATTTTAATTTACCAAATGAAAGTTCTATTATTACTACAATTTCATGCCAATGGTTATTGAGAAGTTTAGAGCTACTTACTTGTTGGTAAATCGTTGCCATTGGGGTAAGCTACCCTTAAAAAGGGTCTTCTCTTCTAGTATGGCAATGATATCACAGCTTACTCCGTTTAGCTCCATATAAGCTCCATAAATGCCCTCTTTGGTACTTACCTTAGGGCTACTTACCAATTTTGTTTGTAAATAAAAGAAATAAAGAAAATAAAGAAAAATAATAAAAATCTGAGAGAGAAACTAAACATATGCGAGTTGTGTATCCCCTCAAATTAAACATGATTACATGATCTATATGAACATATAAAATAAATTGAAGACAAAGAGCATAGAATTAAAAGATTGTGTGGCATAGATCTTGAAAAGAAAACAATAAAAGCTGACCTTCGGAAATCTTGTATGAAAATCTCTTTCCTCCCATCATCCTCTTTTTTTTTTTTTTTTTTTTTATCGGTGGGGTATTTATAGGGTTTTGGAAGAGAGGTGTGATAGGGTTTGGAGTCTTATGGTGATAAAGTTGAGATAACTTAAACAACTAGGATTGCGGAATTTGGCTAAGGCGAGATATGGATGAGGTGTTTCAACCAATAGGAAGAGAGGAAAGGGGTGGCACCAATAGGGAGTGAGGAAGAGGTGTGGTAGGGTTTGAAGTCCTAGTGTGATAAAGTTGAGATAACTTAAACAATTGGGATTGAGGAATTTGGATGAGGCGGGATATGGGTGAGGTGTTCTAACCAATAGGAAGAGAGGGATAGAGAAAAGATATTTTCTTATTTTAATTTTCAAAAAAATAAATTAAATGGGTCTATTTAAAATTCCTAACTAGGCTTTCTTAGGCCCTTAATTAAACTCAATTAGGTCCATTCTGAACTACCCATATCAAATTTAAACAAAACAAAAATTTTTCAAATTAAATTAATTTCCCAAAAAGCGTATTATTTTTTTCAAGATCATGCCACGAAATTAATAATTCAGTTCCATACCTTCAATTATATCTTACAGCCATACAATTTTTCATCATTGGGTTTCCCACGACCTCAATACACATACACATCACAAAATAAGGGTTTACAGTTTGCCCCCCACTTTGGCAAAAGTTGAAATCAATGTGAAAGCATTGCTCAAGTTTCGTCAAAGTGAAACTCAAAATTCTAATAACTATGAAACATTGGCTATGAGGATCAAGTATATCTTGCTCGATCGACATACTCTATGTTATGAGACTAGCTACGGTCTCATAACAGTAATAACTGTTTCATGTGAAAAATGAGTGTATCTTGCTCTGTCGATACACTCTGTGTCATGAGACTAGCTACGGTCTCATAACAGTGATAATTGTGTCATGTGAAAATTGAGTGCATCTTGCTCTGTCGATACACTCTGCATTATGAGACTAGCTACGGTCTCATAACAGTGATAACTTTGTCATGTGAAAATCGAATGCATCTTACTCTGTCGATACACTCTGCATCATGAGACTAGCTACGGTCTCATGATAATGGCAACTCTGTGATTTGAAATGTTGTGGGTTTGTATTTAGGACCGCAGTCCTAAACTACCTACGTATCCCCCTCTATCCTGAGGAAGAATCAGACCCCCTCGTAGTTCAACACTTGAAAATGTGGTGATGCGTGTTCTTCTACACCTTACACACCTACAAGTGACATGTTGATGCGTGTTCTTCTACGCCTTACACAACTATGTCGTGCACTCTAAACAATGTCTAAGGACTTACCAAAAAACATCTGTCATGAAATATTGTGGGTTCGTATTTAAGACCGCAGTCCTAAACTACCTACGTATCCCCCTCGCTATCCTGAGGAAGAATCAGACCCGTTCGTAGTTCGACACTTAAAACTGTGGTGATGCATGTTATTCTACGCCTTACACACCTACAGGTGACATGTTGATGCGTGTTCTTCTACGCCTTACACAACTATGTCGTGCGCCCTAAACAACGTCTAAGGACTTACCAAAAAATATCTAATTCATGATTTGAAAAAATTAGGATGACAGGGTTTCAAAATTCTTTTTGACTTTTTTGTGTTTCTTATATGCTACTTCCTATCATGGGCATGCTGATTTTACTAGAGATTCTAAAAAAAACCTAGTCCTTTGGGGGACCTCTTCTTGCAAAAACTTTCTTATAACCTCAAAATTTTTGAGAATAACTGTTCACCAAAAAAGACTTCCTTAAGGTCACAATACAATTTCTCTCTGATTTTTCTTTTTCTTCTCTCCCCCATGCTTCATTATTCTACAGCTATTTCAAAACTTTTTCTGCCTTGAATCCTTTCTCTTCCATGAACTCAATTCTTTGTGCCCTAACTTTTGCCTGAAATGCTCTTTTGAGTTTTCATTTAGAGCTTGCTCTAACTTTTGCGTAAGTGGCCCTTCGGGTTTTCACTTGTGAGCTCTCTTTTTCTTTTCTTTTTCTTGTTCTTTTTCTCTTTTTTGAAATTAGACAATCACCGGGATATTCATATCAAGCACCTATTCTATCATGCTCACAAGACAATAGGTTAAATCAAAACAATTCGATTCAATTACTTAATCTTTTGATATATCCCTCAAGACACAAAACATTCACAATCATAATTCAATAAAACCTATTCTGGTTAATGCAATAAAAACTTCTTTATTTATTGGGTACACCATTACTCCCTCTTACATTTAGTTTTGCTAAATTTCTAACCTTCCAAAGTTAGAAATAAGCTTTATAACTTTGCTTAGGAATGGCCTTTTTTGAGTTTTCCATCCGAGATCTTCTCTCATCTCTCCTTTTGCCTATGCCTTTTGTAGGTTTCAATCTAGCATTTTTTCTTTTCTTTTCTCTTTTTTTCTTTTTTTTTTACGTTCTTTTTCTTTGACCCTTACTTTTGCCTAGGCCTTTTGTAGGTTTTGACCTAGCGGGCCTATCTCACATAAAGTATCGTTTGAGCTTATCTAAGTTGGTAGTTTTGAAATTCATTCCCATCAGTATGATATTCTTACTGATGCAAGATCTTTTTGACTATGTATGGACCATTCTAGCTTAGGTTAAACTTTCCTCTTAAGTCGAAAGGCAGCAGGAGCTTGTTCAAAACCATGTCTCCTCTTTGATCTTTCTTGGCTTCACCTTCTTATTAAAGGCTCTAACTATCTTCCTTCCTCACGATAAGCTTGCATATGATACAAGGCTCACATCCTCTTTCCATCAATCAAAGCTAATTCTTCATATCTCTTCTAAAGCCCACCCCATTTTTTTAGGATCTTGGCTTCTAGCATCACTCTTAAGGATCCCGACTCTACGCTTAATGGATAGCATTGCTTTAGTCCCATACACTAAAGAGAATGGAGTTGCCCTCGTGGATGTCCTTGTAGTACTACAATAACCTTAAAGAACATAAGGGAGTTTTGAGGCCAATCCTTATATGTTTGAACATTTTTTCCCATTAGAACATTTCCATTCATATAAGAGGACTACACATCTCCTGCATGTATTTTCTTTCATTATTTACTCATCTATTTTCCTATCACATAAGAGTTTGTAAATTGCCTCCCGGCTAAAATAAGTTGAGTGTAATCTATGAATTGTTGCTCTATCTCT